>NC_091580.1:15540715-15545715 GCF_042767895.1 Penaeus vannamei | reverse complement strand
TATCTGAGACAATTCCAACTCAAGCAAGTATTTGCGGACTATTGCAATTGTCTCCCTAAGCATGCTCCTCTGTGTATCCATGACAGTGAATTGATGAAAAAAAATTCATGCAAATAATTGAGATAACACTAAGATTGCAATGTGATGTTTTGATTATATCTTACGGCCCTTGCTATCACCCCCCCCCCCCCGCCCCCCTGCCCACTGTTTGCCCTCCTGTCTCTCTCCCTGTCTCTGCCCTCTGTGTACTTCTTTCAGAGAACGACACCACCATCCCGTGGAGAACGACGGTTGATAGCGTATGCCGAGCGATCTGAGCGTTAGCTACCCACGTCCCCAGCGGTAGTAACTACCAACTCATTCTTCAACGCTACAAGATAGTTGATCCTGGGTCAGCGCCTGACCCGGATGGCCCCTTGGGGCTCTCCCCACGCGCATTCTTCTCGGCGCGCCCCTGGGCTCCCCTTGCCCACAACTGTACTAGCACGAGCCATAGCCACGCCACGCTACCTACCACCGCTTCTGAATAAACAGCCATTGCAGAACTTGTGTCTCCATAACCACCAAAGTCAGGGGAAAGCAAACTCTGACAGATGAAGAGAGAGAGAGAAGCAGGGAGGGAGGGAGAGAGAGGGGGGGGGGGCAGGGAGAGAGAGAAAGGTGGGGTGGAGGATGTAAGCGAGGGAAGGAGGGGAGATAGATAAATCGAGAGAGAGGAGGTAAATGCAGAGAGATAGTTGGGAGAGAGGGAGGATGGGAGGGACGGAGAGAGAGAGGGAGGGTGGGAGGGACGGAGAGAGAAAGGGGGGGGGGGGGGGGGGAGAGTGAAAGAGAGAGAAAGGTGGGGGAGGGGGTGTAAACAAGGGAAGGAGGGGAGATAGATAGAGAAAGAGAAGAGGTAAATGTAGAGAGATGGTTGGGAGAGAGGGATGGAGCGAGGGAGGGTGGGAGGGACGGAGAGAGAGAAAGGTAAATATTAAGAGATGGTTGGGAGAGAGGGAAGGAGCGAGGGAGCGAGAGAGAGAGATGGAGGGACAGAGGCAAGGAGGGAGAGTGACAAACAGAGTGAGCGCGAGGGAGGGAGCGAGAGAGAGAGATGGAGGGACAGAGGGAAGGAGGGAGAGTGACAAACAGAGTGGGCGCAAGGGAGGGAGCGAGAGCGAGACAGAGAGAGAGAGAGTGGATTAGAGCGAGGGACTGAAGGAGAGAGAGGGAAAGAACAAATGAGAACGAGGGACTGAAGGAGAGAGAGAGAAAGAGAGGGAGGGAGGGAGGGAGAGTGAGAGAGAGAGAGTAGGGGGGGAACAGGGAGAGAGAGAAAGAGATAGATAGAGAGAGAAAGGTGGAGTGGAGGATGTAAGCCAGGGAAGGAGGGGAGATAGATAGTGAGAGAGAGGAGGTAAATGTAGACAGATGGTTGAGAGAGAGGGACAGAGCGAGGGAGGGAGAGAGAGAAAGGTGGGGAGGGGGGGAGGGGGAGGATGTAAGCGAGGAAAGGAGGGGAGATAGATAGAGAGATAGAGGAGGTAAATGTAGAGAGATGGCTGGGAGAGAGGGACGGAGCAAGGGAGGGAGGGTGGGAGGGACGTAGTATGAGAGGTACTAACACCTCTAGTTTATGGTGTAGTTAATTACAGGTGGCGTCAGTGATACACTGAATGGCTGTTCTCTTTATTGCTAAGAGTTACAACACATACACAAGAATAACGATACACGAAGAACGGCGTATCTGGTGGTGCGGGAGGTCAGGTCGGGAGTGACCACAGGGAAGGTCACTGAAGGTGTGAGTGGGAAGGCCCCACGCCCTGCTAGGGCGGGCGACCGTCAGAGAGTGAGGATGAGTCCAGTTTGGTCGTTCTAAGGTAGGGTCTCTTCTGCCCTGGGTTGACCCACCACGCGGCGAGCTGCGTGGTGTGTATTTAGAACAAACATCCGGTAACAAAAACAGGTGTACGAATACGGTACTCCTTCATCGCTCGGCCACCGCCTGAGCCTCGTCCTCGTGGCGTCATCTGAATTCTTCAAGGGTGACCAATCATAGTACCCCATCTGCTGGTCGTCACGTCGCGTTCCTGTTCTCGGTCGTCCTCGTGCATCTCCTCGTTGTCGGCCTCTTCATCTTGGTCCTTGGTGCTTCCATCCGTCATCGACGTCCACACGTCCTCAAAGGTTTCGCCTACGTCCTCCTTGATTTCGGTCTGTCCAGTCGTCCTCGTAGTCCTCCTCCAGGTGGTACTCGGCGGCATCGTTGTCCACACGTCCTCGCAGATTTGTCTAGGTCCTTCTCGGCTGCGGCTCGTACCGACGTCCTCGTAGCCTGCGTCTGGTTTACGGCATTCCGGGCAGGGGCGTCCTTTAGTCTGAGGGCGGCTTACTCCTGCGCTGGGGAGCTCCTGGAGTTTAACCGATCTATGGGCGTCCAGGCAGGCGGCTTTTCATAGCATTATGGAGCCTGCTCTGACGAGTTCCTGGTTCTTCACTGGATCTATGGGAGTACTGAGAGGCGGCGCCCGTCCACTTGAGGGGGGGAGGGGGGAGAGGGATGGAGGGAGGGAGAGAAAGAGGGAGGGAGAGAGAGAGAAAGGGAAGAAAGGGAGCGAGGGAGGGTGGGAGATAAAGGGAAAATGAGAGAGAGAGAAGGGAATGAGAGAGAGAGAGAAGGGGGGGGATGAGAGAGAACAAGACTGAGAAAGAGAGAGAGAGAGGGGGGGGGGTGAGAGAGAACAAGAAAGAGAGAGAGAGAGAGGGGGGGAGGGAGGAAGGAAGGGAGCGACGGAGGGAGAGAAAGAGAGAGGGAGAGAGGGAGGGGGAAGAAAGAGAGCGAGGGAAGGTGGAGAGAGAGGGGAGGGGGAAAAGGGAGGGTGACAAATATAGAGTGAGAGGGAGGGAGGGAGCGAGAGAGAGAGAGAGAGAGAGAGAGAGAGAGAGAGAGAGAGAGAGAGAGAGAGAGAGAGAGAGAGAGAGAGAGAGAGAGAGAGAGAGAGAGAGAGAGAGGATTAGAGCGAGAGACTGAAGGAGAGAGAGAGAGAGAGAGACAGACAGAACAAATGACAACGAGGGACTGAAGGAGAGAGAGAGGGAAATTGAAAGAGAGAGAGAGAGAGAGAGAGAGAGAGAGAGAGAGAGAGAGAGAGAGAGAGAGAGAGAGAGAGAGAGAGAGAGAGAGAGAGATAGAGAGGGAGAGTGAGAGTGAAAGAGAGAAAGGGGGGGAGGGAGAGAGGGAGGGAGGGAGAGAAAGAGGGAGGGAGAGAGAGAGAGGGAAGAAAGAAAGGAGAGAGGGAGGGTGGGAGATAAAGGGAAAATGAGAGAGAGAGAAAGGAATGAGAGAGAGAGAGGGGGGGGGGTGAGAGAGAAGGCAAGACTGAGAAAGAGAGAGGGGGGGGGGTGAGAGAGAACAAGAAAGAGAGAGAGAGGGGGGGGGGAGGGAGGGAGGAGAGGGAGCGACGGAGGGAGAGAAAGAGAGAGGGAGAGAGGGAGGGGGAAGAAAGAGAGCGAGGGAAGGTTGGGAGAGAGAGAGGGGGGAGGAAGGAGAGAGAGAGAGAGAGAGAGAGAGAGAGAGAGAAAGAGAGAGAGAGAGAGCGAGCGAGAGAGAGTGAGAGAGAGAGAGAGCGCGAGAGAGAGAGAGAGAGAGATGAGAGAGGGAGAGAGAGAGAGAGAGAGAGAGAGAGAGAGAGAGAGAGAGAGAGATTACTATTTCGCAAACCTCTTCATTGGAATTAGGTAAACATTTTATTTCAACGCAACATTTTCAACTGGATTGGCTTCAGCTTCTGATGAAATCATGATAGGCTCGAATTTGTCATTGAAGTGCTGTGCTTTCAAATTCGTTGCAATAATGGATTTTAATGGCTCAGCCAATGCAGTGTATAGATATTTGATATGAAAAGCGTTTTTGACATGAATTGTTTTTACATCAACCATATGGTTTTCTTTTGTCATAAAGATGAAACCATAACACGTGTCCATTTACTGATGATGATGCTACATAACATGCAGTTAAAATCATACTATTGCTAGAAAGCGTCGAGCATTTCCTCGCATTTGATTAAAGTAATCAACTGTCTAGCTTACTTCATCGTAAGTGAATACGGCAAAATTTTTGCAGTAATGATTGTAATGAACGAAATAAGGTTATATTCCTAACCTTTGAGCACAAACAAATCCCAAGTTAACATATGGTAAGACAGAGACAGAGAGAGAGAGAGAGAGAGAGAGAGAGAGAGAGAGAGAGAGAGAGAGAGAGAGAGAGAGAGAGAGAGAGAGAGAGAGAGAGAGAGAGAGAGCTATCATGATTTGCTGTACAAAACAAGGCCTGAGTCTGACAAATAGTAATTAAGTCCTTTGTCTCTTATTTTCCTTCTGTCCCCCCTCTTTGGAATATTTCTCAGACGTATTGCCTAATTACAACGGGCTATAGGTTCCTAAAGCTTATATTTGAGGTTGGAAAGGCAGGCATCGGCAGACATGAAGTTGCCAAACAACTAATTTTCATCACCGTTGAAATGTACTCAAATTCCTCAAGAATGATTCGGTCGCCGTCATCACAATACTCGGTGGTGCGTTATCGTGATTCTCGTCAACGAAATCACCTTTGTCTCTATCATTCCTTTTTTTGTTTCCCTCTCCCATTCATCTCAGTATTTCCTGTTCCTGCTTCTACTCCTGATTTCCGCTGTCAGACTCTGCAGTACGTGGGAGGATCTGGTTTGTTTGAAGGGAAGGCAAGCAACGCAATAGGATCTACGATTTGTTTCTCGTTAGTTTCCTTGACAGGGGAGATAATACATTAAAATTTTCAGTTAGAGACTATATTATTTATAAGTTAATAAAACGAAAAGAAAAGGAAAACGAATATAACAGATATCCCGGAACATTGCAACCCAGGCATGCAAGACGAAATCTTCAGCAGCCCGAATTCTCCAACCAACGAATCTCGCCGCCAGCCCCTACGCCCCTGCTGCCGGTTGCGCCATCCATTGTCTGTGGCAGCTCTAGAGCCT
>NC_091580.1:15509549-15512049 GCF_042767895.1 Penaeus vannamei | reverse complement strand
AAACTGCCAACAGAGTAAGGCAGGAAAAATGGCTGGAATGGTGCCAGTCTTTTGGGTACCAGACCAGCCTTACAGAGTTGTGGAAACGGGTCAGGCAAGCGACAAGCCGCCAAGCCCCGAAATGCACTCATCATGACCCACAATCAGAGGCTAACAGATTGGTGCTTGAGTTCTCTGCCAGAACCAGCACTAACAATCTGCCTCCAATGATGAGAGAAAAACAACAAAACTTAAATCCAGAAAGACTTGCTCTCATAAGAGACAAGGCACTCGAAGCTGATGAAGCAGATGCCTTGTTCTCTCTTAGGGAACTAAGAAAATCATACAAATCCAGTTCTGGGTCAGCACCGGGATCTGATGGAATCTCTCACCCCATCATTTCGCATCTAGGCCTTGCAGGAGAACTTGCATTCTTGCAGGTTATCAACAAATCCTGGCAAACAGCCACGGTGCCCCAGAGCTGGAAACAAGCCACAATAGTTCCCATCCCAAAGCCAAAGGAGCCTGGCAAGTACCGCCCCATCTCTCTTCTCAGCTGCCTGGGCAAAACAGCTGAGAAGATGGTACTCAAAAGGCTCCGATGAACGCCTGCACGGGTTCACAAGGGGTAAGAGCACTGCTCATAGCATTTCCACACTCTTAAGCACAATCTGCACCTCGCCCGCCGTGGTTGTCTTCCTTGACCTGGAGAAGGCTTTTGAGTTGGCAAGTCCACTTGCCATTCAAGAGACCCTAATCCACAAAGGAGTCAAAGGCAGACTCTTGGCCTGGATAGCTGACTATTTTAAAAATAGATCAGCAAATGTCAGATTTCAAGGCCACCTCTCACAGCACATGCCACTTGAAAATGGAACTCCTCAGGGAGGGGTTCTTAGTCCAGCCCTGTTTAATACCCTCATGTCCAACATACTCGACATTCACCTGCCAGAGGGATGCAAGATCATCTCTTATGCAGATGACTTGGCAATCATAGCCTCTGGCAACCACTGCCTAACTAGGGCTCAGCGTTGTCTGAACCTGGTGTCTGAAGAGTGTTGTAGGACGGGTCTAAAAATATCAGCAGCAAAATCCAAAGCAATGGCACTGAGAACCAATGTCAGAAACAAAAAACTCACCATACAGGGTATGGATCTGGAATGGGTGAAGGAATATCTATACCTTGGTGTATGGATAGGACACACACTCACTTTCAAAAAGGAGATCCAATACCTGCTTGACAGAACCAAGGAAAGACTGTCAGTCATGAAAGTCATGACAGGGAGACACATAGGAGCAGGACACAAAGTACTAAGATCATTCTATGTACATGCTGTCCGTCCTATTATTGACTATGCATCTGTCGCCCTCATTGCTTCCAGCACAACATTAAAAGAAAAACTGGAAACAATACAAAACGAAGCAGCCAGGATCATTCTAGGTGCACCTAAGTGGACAAAGGTCATCAACCTCCTCATGGAAACTGATTTACCGTCCGTGGACACTAGAATTGATCTAATGGCAGCACAGTTCCTTTCCAAGGTCCTGCAGGCACCCACAAACTCCTATTTAAGACAAAGAGTTCTCAGACGCCTACAACAAGATTATCAGTTGTTTGCAGACAATCCCTGGCTCACACATACAGCCAGAGTTTTGATACGCTTTCAACTAAAAGATTCATTGCTTGCCAAGGGTATGGACTCCCCCCACCCTGATTACAAAGAACCCCCGCCGTGGGCAAACGAAATGATCGAATTCTCAATTCTAAATCTCACAATGAGAAAAGATCAATATTCCATGCCTAGCCTAAAGGCACAAGCACAAAGGGTCATTGAACAAATAACTCCGCCGGGTAGTATAACTTACTACACGGACGGATCCGTGGATCCAATAAACCATACTACAGGCGCCGGCTTTGCAACAAAGGATACCACAGCATCCATAAGGGTCACTGACAATGCCTCAACGCTTCAGGCTGAAACGGTTGCCATCATGGAAGCATTGACACACGCGTCCCTGAGGAGAGGGCACGTTGTCATTCACACAGATTCAAGGGCAACTATTGACAGTTTACAGCATAGCATGCCCCCAGATAACATCTACCTCTTGACAACAGTACTATACATAGCCCAAAGAATTCTTAGTCAAGGTAGAAGAATCATCATAAACTGGGTCCCAAGCCACTTAGGCATACAAGGGAACGAGCTTGCTGATAAACTAGCCGAAAAGGGCAGGGGTATGCCCCCATCCTCCATGATCGTTAAACCCAGCCGAAGGGGACTGAGCCAAGGTACCAAAGCTGCAGCGTTTGCGGTCCTCCGGGGAGCACATAGAGAAAACATCACAAAATCGCTCGCTGCCAAGTGGTACTCAGATGCTTCAGGCTATGAGCCACTGGCCCTTCCTCCAAATACAAAAAGAGGTACTGAAGTCATACTATTCAGACTAAGACTAGGTTACCAATGCGCTTGGCAAATTATTGACAGTGAGTCTGGGAGGTCATGTAAACACTGCGGCGAGCCTA
>NC_091580.1:15499549-15504549 GCF_042767895.1 Penaeus vannamei | reverse complement strand
CAATAATAATTATTATTATCATAATAATAATTATTATTAGTATTACTAAAAACATTATCATTGTTATTACCATTATCGTTATATTCAGCATTATCATCATAATTTTCATCTCAGAAACTTACCTTTATACGCGGAAAAAGGACTGTCCTCCATGCGGCCTGACTAGGTCTTCCACGTCACATTAAATCCTTTCCTTAAAGCAACGACTTGTCTTCAGCGCCTCTTCATGGCCTTCATAAAGTTCGGTCTTAAGGGCTCTTACCTAACACCCGAGTGCTTCCTGACGACCCGAGGACCTTGCCAAGAATACCTGGGTGCTTGTGTGTATTTACGCGCTGGAACACGCGGGTAAAATAGTTATCCATCAAGCTTATCTGGAGAATATTTGGCAGTGCACACACACACACACACACACACACACACACACACACACACACACACACACACACACACACACACACACACACACACACACACACACACACCTAGCCAACCCCTGCCAGGAAATAACCGTTCCAATTCCTTATTATCATCATCACCCTTTCTCGGTTTCCATATCATACTTGCTTTATTTTTCTCCAATTTTCCTCCCTATTCTTTCACTGGTACTGCCCCAGTTTCTGGAGGATCTGCAGGAAGAGCGCAACCCTGGGTGAATCAACACCGTCCAGCCTCCCGATTATATACCGGGCGGCCGCAGCAGAGCCTCTAGAGCAGACACTCTCCGATGCTGAGCTTTCTGATGTGCCGGTAGTAGATGATCTCGAAGGTCTCCTGCAGTTAGACCCTAGAGAACTAGTGGAGAACATCCAGCAGCTGAGAAAGGAATTAACGAGAAAGATTTATTTATTAATTATTATTATTATTTTTTTATTATTTTTAGAAGCCACTTCTCAAACATCGGCCGAGCAAAGGGATGCTATAGTCACTGTCCTGGATCTCATTGGTAATATATGTGCTGCAAGATCCAGTGCAGAGGTAATTGACACAAGGTCCATAGCTGCCACTGCCATGCCTCACAGAATAAAACCAAGTGGACTCCAGTGACGTAACAACGAACTTTTGGAAATCAGGGAAACCTCGACCACTTCAGTCTACCGTCACCACCACCACCAACTCTTCTGGCCTTAGCCACCCACCCCCACCTAAAACTACTATTGCTCTGTCTAAGAGCAGGTCCACAATAACTGAGCCAGCTGCAGTGCCTCATTCTCGCACCAGGATCATGGAGAATAATAAAAATAACAAAATGCAACAGCAAACTGGACACTATAACAAAACCCACTCAGGAAACACTTTTACACCCCGATCCTTGAAAAATAACCAGTCAAAAGGTTACTGTAAAAACTGGGGACATAACGGACATACGGAAAATAACTGCTTGAGGACCAAGTACATCTACTGTCTGTGAGTGGGACACACTGCTCAGGAGTGTCGCAAAAGCACTGTGCAGGAGGAAAACTTCCGCAGAATATCAACTGAGAAGGCACAAAACGCCTTAATCATTCAGACACACAATCGATTCCTTCCTTCTGCCCCTGCCTTACTCTAGCCAGCAGTTGGGCTTCCTGACATCAGGTTTACACACCACACTTACAACTGCTCCACCCTGCCCACGCCCATCCATACATTCTCCAGCTGCTTAACCTCACTCGCACAGACTGGGGTCATGCCCGCCCATAACTCTTGTGATCAACTTAACATAACATCTGCCATTGTCTGAGGACTTCTAACGAACACCGGAGACCTCGTCAAGTGTCACGTGATTCCTCACACCCCAGACTTTGTTACAATGGTAGATACTTTTATGATTGAATAAATTTCTTACAACTTTGGGCACATAAGAGGGTACAAGAGGACGCGCGAGACCTTTGGTGGTGTCATTGTCTTTTCACAAGAGACTGTCAGGCCAAACAATTGATGTCACTCTTCCATATCTGGGGATTCTGTTCTTTAAGATATGGGCTCAACATCAGACCATCTTGCTGTGCGTGTTACCACCCACTATTGCAGGGTATTGAGTCCATTGAGTTCCTACAAACTCACCTCAATGAGCTGCTGCAACACACCTGCAACCATGTCATCATTCTTGGGGACATGAACCAATGCCTGACTGCACGATCCTGTGAAGAACTCACAGTCTCCCACCCACACTTCTGGCTCATCTCCTGATCCTATCTGGCAGTGTCGCTACCTGCTCTCCACTCAGCACTGTGGGATTGTCGGATGACATAGCTATTCTGAGTTTCACCCAGGCCACACCTTAGAGGGATGCTGCCAGCATACAGACCAACAGGCTGTGGGGCAAAACAGACTGGAAAAGGTCTCTGCAACACATTACAACAAACGCCCATTTGCAACATCCTCATAGACGTCAACAATCAAGCACACTTTTACTCATTACTCATGCACCAAGAACAGCACATCCCCTTTCACTTCTACACTGTCAAACCCCTGGACCAGCCCTGGTTTGGTTATCTGTATAGAATGACAGCTGGTGAAAAGAGTTCAACCTTGTGATTCTGTTCTATTCTACTCACGCTAACAAGGAGCGTTATAGACACACTTGTGCAACAGTGCGACAAATGCTATAATGGGCTCAATGCTGACAAGAAGGCCTAATAGGCCATGCTCAAGCAGCATCAAAGCTTGACACCAGATGACGATGTAACACTACTACACAAGTCTGATGGTACAGTGGTCACCAAAAATAAGGACAAGGCTGAGATACTTGTATCATTTCTTCTCAACTGAGATGTTAGTACCTGACCCTGGGGGACCTATTCCATATGTGCCAGTCCTCACAAATACGAACCCTTTCACCCTTAGAATTACTACTGAGGATGTGCAGCAACATATGTCACAAGTTGACAGTAACCAGGCCTCAGGCCCAGACAACATGAATCCTTACATCCTCAAGTGCTTGCCTCACAATCATATTCCAGCAATGCATTACCACTAGAGTGTGGCCCACACTCCGGAAGAGCGCTAGAGTAGTGGCAATCCACTAAAAAAAGAGGAATGATCCTAAAAACTATAGGCCTATATCCCTTCTCTTAGTAAAATGCCTGAAGTCATCATAGCAGACAAAATATCATGCTTTCTTACCTCACAATAAAAACTCAATAAAAACAGTTTGGCTTCCAAACAAGCAGGTCAGCAGTAGACCTATTACTCCAGTTATCCACCACCTGGCAAAAGTCCCTAGACTAAGGAAAGGATACCTTCGGCATTGCACTCGCCGTAGCTGAAGCATTTGACAGTGTGTGGCATTGAGGCCTCATCACCAACAGCTGAACAGCTCGTTTGTCCCTGGTCATCTGCTTCTGCTGCTGCGACTACCTGCAGGGCACATACCCTAGATAGGTCATGAACAGTGAAACATCTACTGACATCTATGAGAGTGTACCACAGGTAAATGTCCTCGGCCCTCTTCTCTCTTTTTTTTTTTTTTTTTTTTTTTATGACTTGCTCTATCGCATTCTAGAAATACATCCATATGCTGATGACTGCACCTAGACATTCCCCACTATACGACCAGGTCCTTCAAATGATCGTCGTATGGGGGCGCAGATGACAAATGAATCTCGCTCTTGAGAAGATACAAGTGATGCTGGTCTCCCGGAGACGCTGTCCCCTTGCCACTCACATCCCCACCATCCTTCTTGATGGGAGGGCACTGCCCCTGAAGGCTTCCATCTCTATACTGAGTGTGGAAATGAACAGCGCCCTGATGTTCACTGGCCATGTCAAGTCCATAGCCAGTAAAGGTGCCTGGAAACTGGAGGGTATCTCATCTCGACTCCCAGGAAATCCCCACCTTATATGCAGCTCAAGTCTGCCCCCTCATAGAATATGCCCCTCTCACCTGGCCGTCCTCCCTTCATATTTAGGCCTTCTTGACAAGATCCAG
The DNA here is from genome assembly GCF_042767895.1 of Penaeus vannamei. NCBI lineage: Eukaryota > Metazoa > Arthropoda > Malacostraca > Decapoda > Penaeidae > Penaeus > Penaeus vannamei. The sequence goes on along the minus strand of NC_091580.1, from coordinate 15,500,636 downwards.
CATCGAGCACAATACTTGATATGTCTGAAGGCCCTACCAGACCAGTCGTCTCTTCATACAGCCCCTATAAAAGCGTCGTGATGTGGTAGTATCAATTATAAGACTCACAAGCACTGCGCCCCGCACCTGACTGCACTTTGCCAGCCCTGGGCTCAGCCATACGGCCACATCACCCGAGGTGCCGCCACCGGGGATGACCAACTCGTCGCCCCTTTCGCCAAGACCTTCCTCTGCTCATTCCATGCACGCTCCCCATGAGTGTTGAATCATCTGATACAGCAGACTGGGCTTCACCGCACCACCCCATTATACATCTTGAAGTCTGCTATAAATGCATGGATTAAACAACCATTATGTAAATAGTTCTGTAAAATACATATACAAGTCTGTGTAATTGGGCATCTGGGACTTTATGTAAAACACATATACGTCTGTGTAATTGAGGATTTGGGACAAGTATATTTTTTACTGTTAGTTTGTGATTTTTTCATGTCAAATATAATTTTCAGTAGACTAATAAATGTATACAAAATGATTTAAAAGGGGAAAAATGACAGCGAGAGAGAAGGAAAAGAGAAAGAAGAGAGAGAGAGATAGAGATTCATGTGAATATATTTTATTTTTTATTTGTTTTTTCAAAGCTTTTATAAAATTAACTATTATTGCTTCTATGATGCAAAAGTATGTCATAATCTATGCGGTAATAGTACTCTCCAGTCAACACTGTCATTTGGATTGAAAGTTCATGTTTACACTATTTATTGGTCCTTTCATCAAAGGGATTTCGTTTTATTTCTGTTTTGAATATTGTAGTGTAATTTTTGTGGGCGAGGCAGTCTTGGGTATAAACACTTGGTCATACCTGCTTCTGCTTACTGTACAGTAATTTTAGCAACTTCAGCCCGAAAGGATAAGGTTTCTTTGGTTTGTGTTGTCATCGTCTTAAGCGTCGCGGTCGATCAGCATATATGTATGCCGTATACTACCAGTGGCTGTCCGCTTAGTGTGTCAAATCTGCATCAGAGCCTCTTTTTGTGAACATGTAACTGACGCATATTCATTCATCTTGTGGATTCGTGTTTATTTC
>NC_091580.1:15457049-15462049 GCF_042767895.1 Penaeus vannamei | reverse complement strand
GGTAGACGTTTGTGAGGATCAGGGAGTGAGTTACAAGTTTACACTTATTTACACATTAGAATGTTAAGTGTGAAGTGAGTGTGTGAACGTGCGTGTGTATGTGTCTGCGTGTGGATGCGTGTACGTGTACGTATGCGTCTGTGTGCACACGTGTTCATGTGCACGCTAGTACTTGTGTGTGTTTATTAATTTATATTTACACGTGCCTTCAAAATCTCAGACCTTCCATGTATTGACATATCCAACTGAACATGACCCCCCCCCTCCACCATGCTCCCCCTCCCTACCTGGAAGCCGTCGTGCGCGCAGCCGCGGGACGCCCTGGGCAGCGTGGAGTAGGACGCGGGCAGCGACGCCGTGCTGATGGTCCTCACGGCCTCCACGTTCCACGAGTCCGAGTCTGAGGAAGAGATTGTTATCATTATCATTATTGTTATTATTATTATCATTATAATCATCATCATAGATATTTTATTATCATTATTATTATTACTATTACTATCATTATTATTATCATTGTTATTGCTGTTATTAAATTATTGTTATCATTATTATTATTATCATTATTATTATAATAATTATTATTATAATTTTATTTTTTACAATCATTACTTTCATTATCAGTATTATCAAGATTGCTTTAATTATAATTACCACTTTACTGTTATTTCTGCTATTATCATTAATTTTTCGTCTCCTTTCTCTGCTCCTTCTTCTTATAATCATTATCATCATATCTTATTTTCATTGTAATTAAGATTATCCTTATCATCATCACTATCATTATTATTATCATTATTAATATATTAATATTAGTGGTAGTATCATTCTTAGTTCTTATCATTGCTATTATCATTATCATTTTACTTCTTCTTTTGTTAATGTCATTATTATTATCATCACTTCTTTATTCATACCATCACCATTTACATTTTCACCATCATTATTATCAGTATTTTCATCATCATTGTTATTGTAATAATTCCTTATTATTACTATTACTATTATAAACATCATCATCGTGAAAATGATTGTTATTATCATCATTATTATTACTATATCATTATCATCAATATTATGATTGTTATTATTATTAATGTCATATGATAATGATGATATCAAAAGTAATAATGGTAATAATAATTATTATCATTATTGTCATTATTATCATTACTATTATTATTAATATCATTATTATCCTTTTAAACACTGGTACTAATAATATCATTATCATTATTATTGTCATAAATATTAAAATTAGTATAAGTATTATTACTACTATTTTTGCTATCATCATGATCATCATTATTACTATTATCATAATTATTATCTTTACCATTGTTATTTTTATCATGATATTCATCATTCATAACGAACAGCCACATTATCATAATTATCCTTATTATAATGATTATGATTAATCTTGTTATCATTATCATTATTTTATTATAGGCATTATTGCGATCATTATAATCATTGTTATCATCGAAATTCTTATAATTATCATCACTATCATTATTATTATTATCCTTATTATTATCATTATTGCTGTTATTTTTCTTATGAAATCATCTTCATTATCATAATATTTATTTATTGCTTCAAATATTAAAATACTATTTGCTATTTTTTGTTGGAACTTTAATTTTTTTTTTTTTCTCATTACCTTCACTATTTATCATAATTATTGTTGTTACTATTATCACTGATTTTGTTATTATCATTATCATTTTTTTGTAATTATCATTATCGTAATCATCATTGTCATCATTAGCCTTATTGTCATCATTATCATAATCATCATTTTCATTTTCATCATAATCATCATCTGTCATCTCAGCTACGACACTTTAACTCATTTGCTTGCTTACCTTCGAGCGAAGGGAAGCCATGGGCTTACCAAGCGAAGTCATGAGACGGAATGGCGAAGGGCTGACGTCACTGGCTTACCTGACAGCGGGATGACGTCGGGGTTCTTCTCGTCGAAGTCCCTGGGCGGCGCGGGGGGCGGGGGGATGTCCTTGCCCGCCAGCTCGCCGACGCTGGACTGCGAGGAGCCCTCGCTCGCTCCCGCCTCCTCCCGCTTACCCCCGCCCCCCTCGCGGCGGGCCGCCCGCATCCGCACCAACGCGCACACCAGCACCGCCACTAGCACGAGGCCGCCCGCGACGCCCACCGCCATGGCGATGATGTCGCCCACGCGCATCCGGACGGCGAACTTGACGGTGGCGGGGGGAGGCTTGACGGCGGCTGGGGGGGGGGGGTAGAATTGGGAAAGAGGGGGAAGAAAACAATAATGAAATAAATGAAGACAAAATTTATCAACAAGATACACAGGTAATGACATTAACATGAAAAATAGTAACTATAACAGTGTTTTTATAATACGTGTAATTATGGTGAGTATAATAATACCGACTGATGATAAACCGGTTTTACTTCACAGATTCCCTCACAGCGACCTTGAGGGGAGACCCGTGCCCGAGGCGGTGCCTCTCCTCTTGGTCTCAGACCCTTGGGCCGGAGTTGGACTCGCACAAAGGGCGATCGACCCTCATGGCCGGGCGTGCTTCCGCTACGCCACGACGGCCGCAAATGAGGATAATGATAAAAATGATAATGATAATAATGATAGCAGTAGTAATACTAATGATAACAGAAACAACAATGATAATAAAAAATAAGAGCAATAATAATAACAAAAACAACAATAAAATAATTATAATAGTAACGATAATGATGATGATGATGATGATGATGATGATAATAATAATAATAATAATAATAATAATAATAATAATAATAATAGCATCAAAAACAATATGACTGCAATTACTACTAATTATAATAATAATGATAACACAAATAATGATAATAGTAATTATTTTTATAATTATTATCATTATTACTATTATAACAATAATAGTAATAATGATCAAATAAGATATTGATAATAATATTAATGATAATGATATTAATTTCGGGTTCGGTGTGACAGGCTCTTATGACTTCGGTCAAATTATGACTTTATTAAACTTCTAAACCAGCCCTTGCGGACAAGGAATGGCCGGAATCACCATCCACTGGCGATGCGGGATTTAGAGGATGATAGTGATGATTGAACTTAGTTAAATTTGAGAATCATTCAGTAAAAAGAAATTGTTAACCTCGAAAAATGCTTTGAGCCGACATTGACTTTCATATATCAATAATATATATATATATATATATATATATATATATATATATATATATATATATATATATATATATATATATATATATATATCGGGCGCGCGCGCGCGCGTGTATGTATGTGTCCCATTTCCCTCTATTCATTCCGGGACTGACCTGTGCGCTTCTCGGCGATATCCTTGAGGGTGTACAGCTTGACGGTGACCATCTCGCCGCGCCCTTTGGCATTGCTGGAGTAGACCACGCCCGTGAGCGACATCCCCGGCGGGAGGTCCTCGACAGTGAAGCTCGGGATCTGCCGGGTGGGCACGCGTAACACACACGTGCATGCACGCACACTCACAGAAATCTCCTTGCTACACCAAACCTTCTTTCAACAATCCACACTCTCCACTGTCGGTCACGAAATCCCCCAACCAGCCCCCCACCCCCCGCCCTATCCAACCAACGAAATTTACGCCCTCCACCAACCCTTGTCAGAACTCACTCCTTCCTTTCCCCAGCTAGACCACAAAACAGAGAACCCTCCCCCTCCCAGTCCCAGACACCCAAGCCGAGAATTGGCTCCTTCCCTCCCCAACCAGAAAACCACCTCCTCCACTCTTCCCCAATCAGACCCCTCCCCCCTCGCCCTTCCCCAACCAGAAAACTCCCTCCCCTTCCTACCCCAATCAGGGAAGCCCTTTCCTCACCCTACCCCAACCTTCTACTCTCCCTCTAGACGTAGACAAGATGGCACCAGGGTAGCTCCTTGCTTTCCTCATAAGCTATGGGAAGCAAAAAACGAAGGAAAATTTGTATACTCTAAACTGGTAGCTTCTTCAGGACATTCCGTGGCCACCCCCACCCCTACCTCACTCAAAACTCGGAACAGGCTGTTAATCTATGACCAAGAAGGTCGCAGTGAAACAAATAAGGTTTGTATAGAATATCTGTATGATAATCTCTCTCTCTCTCTCTCTCTCTCTCTCTCTCTCTCTCTCTCTCTCTCTCTCTCTCTCTCTCTCTCTCTCTCTCTCTCTCTGTCTCTGTCTCTCTCTCTCTTTCTGTGTGTGTGTGTGTGTATGATTAATCCGACAACAAAGGTGTAACAAATCTATCATACTAGTATCTGTCCAGACCCTTAAAGATACTTTCGTATGTATATGAAGTAATTTGGATAAATGTATAGTAAGTACTAAGATAAATGCAGAAAATGATTACAGAACATAAATGAAGCTTCCAACAAATTGTTTTATGAATTTGGCGCAAATCGCAGAGAGTAAAGCAAAAATTTACATATAAATAAATAGGCCTGCTGCAACTGGAATTGAGGATATACCACCGAGGATATCAAAAGTTGTGTTACCTTCTATACTTGCTGCCTTACTTAACTCGTACATGTATTATTCCAAAAAAGTATTTTTAAAAAGATAAAAATCGTGTTATCCGTGCCTAAATTAAGTGACCTAATTCATTATTTATAATAATAATGATCAATGAAGTATCAAAATCTGCTTTAACGGTCCAGCTTGTAGTAAATGCTAATGACACAAACACATATGCAGATAAAGTTTTTGACATTCCAGTATAATGATCCCAGGCCACTGCCACTACCTCACTTACGAACACATGGTACAGTTATTAGTGAAGTGCAGTTCATGCAGTTGATGAAAATTTTACTTGGAATCGACGTATCAATTCAATTTGTTAAGCTCTTTCGAGACTATGTGGAATTATTTTCAAAGTTCAGTCATCTATCTAAAGAAGCACTAATATATATTTACCATACTCTAGCATACCCATATTTGGTGTTCTGTTAAGCT
>NC_091580.1:15429549-15437049 GCF_042767895.1 Penaeus vannamei | reverse complement strand
GGAGAAGATATAGGCTAATTCCACCTTGATAGTTCGCTGCAGTAGAATGGGAGGTCATTTATTCTGCAAAATGTAGAGCAAGGGTCTTTATACTTTCTTTGAAAGTAAGTGGTGGGTCGAGATCTTCCCGCGATAGGCCTTGTATATTTTAGTAAATTCCATTAATCCTTGGATCATCTATTGCCACGCTCTAATTTGTGCTACAAATCAGTTGTCCACCGACGTTTTTGCCCACTGAAAGGTTTCTGTAAGTCTTTGGCAAGCTTGTTTGTGAACACTTTTGTTGCTGCTCGATGGTCTTTTCTTGAAATGCCTCCAGGATTCATACTCTGCTTTGGCTGCAATGCGGCACTAATGACCAAACCAGGGTGGGCCATGAGGTTTTCCACTGAACTCCTTAGAGGATCATACTTTTTTCTGAATGTCCAAGAGTTCGTTTGTCAGTCCTGATCATCAATACTACCATGCAGCAGTATGTTCCAGTCTGTATTTTGCAGATCTGCTTTGGTAGCTTCCCATTTTTTAATTCCATCTTATCCTCAGCCACGTCAGTGGCAAAGCGAGTGAGAACAGCATTGTGGTCAGAGGTTCAAACTGTGCCGAGAGATTTACAGCTTGGAAGTAAACTGGGAATATCAGATATGACGGGATCAAGGGATGAACCCGAGTCGTGTGTAGGAAAGTCTACATGATTGTGCAGCTCATACACAATTCAGAATATGTCAAAATCATTTTGCACAAGATGCTGATTCCAATCACTCATTAGTATTACATTTAATGCAGCGTTAGGCTACCCAATTTCGCATGGAGATATTCAATCGGATAACTACCTTGCCACTGAGGTCTATACAAAACACATAGAAGGATAGATTGTTTCCTTGCAGTTATGATCTTGAAAAAAACATGATATCAGGGATGTCAGGAAGCACTGGGGAGAGAGAGATTGAATGCGAAAATTCTCTTTACTCATACTGCCTTTCCACCTTTTTTATTTCCATTGACAGGATCTCTGCGTCCCCAATGACTTTGTCCAGAGATATTACATTCTTCCTTGGCTATGCTACTAAAGAACGTCTCTGTACATGATACTATATCAGGTCTCTCTGAGAGTCATGAAATGACGCAATTAACCGAAAGAAGGGTTATGTTTTGTTGGCAACCCCGCATATCTTTTAAGCCACTTTCTCTCTCAGTCTCTCCCCCCTCCCCCTTTTCTCCCTTTTTCTCTTCCTCTCCCTTTTAATCCCCCTCCCTCTTATCCTCCCTTCCTCCCGCCTTCCCTCTCGCCCCCCATAGCCAATCTACTTACACTTGACTCTCAGCATGATGGGGTTGGAGCGCCCTTCGCCCTCCAGGTTGAAGGCTACGCAGTAGTAGTTCCCCGAGGCCGCCCGCGTTACTTTCTGCAGGACGAGGCTCTGATTACTGATGATCACGCCCGAAGACACGTTGTGCTCCAGCTCGTGGTTCTGCGGGCGTAGGATGGGGAGCGGGGGTGGGGGAAATGGATGAATAAACATGGTGAAAAAACATAGAGAAAAAAATCAATACACGTTAAGGATATATATATATATGTATATATATATATATATATATATATATATATATATATATATATATATATATATATATATATATATATATATATATATATATATATTTATATATGTGTGTGTGTGTGGTCCTGTGTGTGTGTGTGTGTGTGTGTGTGTGTGTGTGTGTGTGTGTGTGTGTGTGTGTGTGTGTGTGTGTGTGTGTGTGTCTTATGAAAAGAGGAGAAAGAGTGAAAGAAAATAAATCAACATACCTAAATAAGATTTTTTTCCAAATCCGAATGAATGGATAAGCGTAACAAGAAAATGAGGAAAGAGAAGAGAGAACATCATCACCCGTAAATAAAGAGTAACGGACGTAAGAAAGACGATAGTGAGGAGAAAGGACGATAAATAGAAAGGAATTTCAGACGGAAGAACGGAATGTAAAAAAAAAAAAAAAAAAAAAAATGAGAGGAGACAGAGAGACAAATATCCAGGTAACAGGTAAATAGAGTAAACGCTGGTTGAAAAAGAAACACAGGTCAAGAAAGAGAAAAAGAAAAGAAGAGTATAAAAAGTGTTAAAATAAATTATTAAAACACTAATCCAACTTGAAAAAAGAAAGAAAATAAGGCAGATGAATTAAAAATAGAGAAATTTCAAACGGATAATAAACACAATAAATGGTTAGGCAGATAAATAAACAACAGAGTAAAAGACGAGTGAAATCGCACCTCGTGGAGCCAGGCGATCCGAAAGACCCGGGGGTGGGCGCGGATGGAGCACTCGAAGTATACGTCGTCGCCCTCCTCGATGTTGCTCAGGTTCAGGGACCGCCCGGGGGTCAGGGTCGTCTCGGGGGCATCTGGGGGGAGGGGGAGGGAGAGAGGGTGGGGTGGAGAGGAAGGGGTTTTGGGACAGGGGGGAGGGAGAGTGGGTGGGGTGGAGGGGGAGGGTTGTGGGGCAGGGGGGAGGGAGAGTGGGTGGGGTGGAGAAGAAGGGGTTTTGGGACAGGGGGGAGGGAGAGTGGGTGGGGTGGAGAGGAAGGGGTTTTGGGACAGGGGGGAGGGAGAGTAGGTGGGGTGGAGAGGAAGGGGTTTTGGGGCAGGGGGGAGGGAGAATGGGTCGGTGGGACAGGAAGGGGTTGGGGCAGGGGGGAGGGAGAGTGGGTGGGGTGGAGAGGAAGGGGTTTTGGGACAGGGGGGAGGGAGAGTAGGTGGGGTGGAGAGGAAGGGGTTTGGGGCAGGGGGGAGGGAGAGTGGGTGGGGTGGAGAGGAAGGGGTTTTGGGGCAGGGGGGAGGGAGAGTGGGTCGGTGGGACAGGAAGGGGTTGGGGCAAGAGGGAGGGAGAGTGGGTGGGTGCGGGAGGGAGGTGGTTATGATTATATTCAAATTTGTAATTATCATCATTATCATTTATCATAATAACCGAATATAATCTTGATTGTCATCATTATTAGTATTATTGCTTTCGTAATTGTTGCTATTATAATCATGATCATGATTATCATCTTTATAGTCATCGTGCATATCATAAGATCCTCACTGCAGTTATCATCGCTATATGTATTATTTATACGCGACAAAGAGCCACAGGGTATTCTCACAACCCACAAAGATACACAAGAAATCAATGGCACACAGTGACATCAATAGAGCACTAAGCTACTCACAAACTGCAGTCACTCTGAAGAAAAATATCAGGTACACTTGATAATCGAGAGAGAAGAACCGAAATGAGACCAACAGAACACAAGTATTGTCAAAAGCCTATAGAAGTCACAAAACACAAGGCACGGCCACAAGGTCACAATCGCAGAAGACCTCAAGGAAGCACGAGGGATACTCAAAGGCCACAAAATTACAAAGTTAAGACATCCCAAAGGCATCATAAGGCCTCACAAATTCTCGCGAAATACGTCAAGCACATATAACGATACAGAACGTGAGAGATCAAGACAGCAAGCACCCCACAAGCAACACAGAGCTCGAAAGACACTCACAGAAGACGTCGAGGAGCCATTCGTCGACGAGGGGCGGGTGCTGGACGTTGGGCGAATCGGCGTGGCAGGAGAGCACCCGCCCCCCGTCGTGCACGCTCGGCGTCCAACGCAGCTCGCTCGTCGTCATGTTGTCCCCGTGCTTGAGCTGGAGGGGGAAGAGAGGGATAGGTGAGAGGTTGGTGGGTGGAGGGGGAAGAGAGGGAGAGGTGAGAGGGAGGTGGATGTATGGTGAGGAGAGGGAGAGGTGAGAGGGAGGTGGATGGAGGAGGAGAGGGAGAGGTGAGAGGGAGGTGGATGGAGTGGAGAGAGAGGGACAGGTGAGAGGGAAGTGGATGGAGTGTGAAGAGAGGGAGACGTGAGAGGGAGGTGGATAAAGGAGGAGGAGAGGTAGAAGTGAGAGGGAGGTGGGTGGAGTGGGGACAGAGGGAGAGGTGAGAGGGAGGTGGATGGAGGAGGAGGAGAGGTAGAAGTGAGAGGGAGGGGCATGGAGGAGGAGGAGAGGGAGAAGTGAGAGGGAGGTGGGTAGAGTGGGGACAGAGGGAGGGGTGAGAGGGAGGTGGGGGGAGTGGGGACAGAGGGAGAGGTGAGAGGGAGGTGGATGGAGGAGGAGGAGAGGGAGAAGTGAGAGGGAGGTGGGTGGAGTGGGGACAGAGGGAGAGGTGAGAGGGAGGTGGATGAAGGAGGAGGAGAGGTAGAAGTGAGAGGGAGGTGGGTGGAGTGGGGACAGAGTGAGAGGTGAGAGGGAGGTGGATGGAGGAGGAGGAGAGGTAGAAGTGAGAGGGAGGTGCATGGAGGAGGAGGAGAGGGAGAAGTGAGAGGGAGGTGGGTAGAGTGGGGACAGAGGGAGAGGTGAGAGGGAGGTGGGTGGAGTGGGGACAGAGGGAGAGGTGAGAGGGAGGTGGATGGAGGAGGAGGAGAGGGAGAAGTGAGAGGGAGGTGGGTGGAGTGGGGACAGAGGGAGAGGTGAGAGGGAGGTGGATGGAGGAGGAGGAGAGGGAGAAGTGAGAGGGAGGTGGGTGGAGTGGGGACAGAGGGAGAGGTGAGAGGGAGGTGCATGGAGGAAGGAGGAGAGGTAGAAGCGAGAGGGAGGTGCATGGTGGAGGAGGAGAGGGAGAAGTGAGAGGGAGGTGGGTGGAGTGGGGACAGAGGGAGAGGTGAGAAGGAGGTGGATGGAGGAGGAGGAGAGGGAGAAGTGAGAGGGAGGTGGGTGGAGTGGGGATAGAGGGAGAGGTGAGAGGGAGGTGCATGGAGGAAGGAGGAGAGGTAGAAGTGAGAGGGAGGTGCATGGAGGAGGAGGAGAGGGAGAAGTGAGAGGGAGGTGGATGGAGTGGGGACAGAGGGAGAGGTGAGAGAAGGGTGGGTGGAGTGGGGACAGAGGGAGAGGTGAGAGGGAGGTGGATGGAGGAGGAGGAGAGGGAGAAGTGAGAGGGAGGCGGGTGGAGTGAGGACAAAGGGAGAGGTGAGAGGGAGGTGGATGGAGGAGGAGGAGAGGGAGAAGTGAGAGGGAGGTGGGTGGAGTGGGGACAGAGGGAGAGGTGAGAGGGAGGTGCATGGAGGAAGGAGGAGAGGTAGAAGTGAGAGGGAGGTGCATGGAGGAGGAGGAGAGGGAGAAGTGAGAGGGAGGTGGGTGGAGTGGGGACAGAGGGAGAGGTGAGAGGGAGGTGGGTGGAATGGGGACAGAGGGAGAGGTGAGAGGGAGGTGGGTGGAGGGGGAAGAGAGGGAGAGGTAAGAGGGAGGTGGATGGCATGTGTATGATTGCATGTGTATGTCTATGGATCCGTCCATACAAGACTCATTCAGAGTTTTCCTAATTGTTTCAGTATAAGATAATAATATGGGTAATGATATTAATAAGAAGAACCATGACATCAGAAATACTACTACTACTACTAATACTACTAAGAATGATAATGATAATAATAATAATCATAATAATCATAATAATCATAATAATAATAATAATAATAATAATAATAATAATAATAATAATAATAATAATAATAATAATAATAATAATAATAATAATAATAAAGATAATATTGATAATAATAATGCTTATAATAATCATGATTGTAATGATTATAATAAAAAATAATAATGATAATAATAGTAACAACGATGATGATAACAATATTGATGATATTAGTAACTATAAAATGATGACAAAACTCCCATACCAGCAACGACATTAATAATGAATATAATACAAGCTCTCTGTGTCGGCGGACACGCTGAGAACTATCTGTCTTTTAGTGATTCCGAAGTTAAGAGAGAAAGATAAAGGAAATTAAAAAACAAACAAACAAACAAACAAAAAAATACGTGTGCCTTTATTATCATTTTCCAAATAATAATAATAATAATGATAATCATAATAATAATACGTTCAATAGAAGTCTTAGCCTCAGCTGTTACAGTAAAGTCTGTGAAGTCTCTAAAGGTATACCTAGTCTCTGCGGAGTAGCTGATGCTTCCCTTTCAACTTAAGCAAGTTTTGACATTTAATGAAATACGTGTTAATCCGAAAGTGGGCTGCGGTTGACGAACAATTCTGGTGCTTTGTTTTATTTATCTATTTACATATTTACCTTCTCCTTCTTCTAATATCGTTATCATCGTTCATCATTAGTAATATTATCATTATCACTACTATTATTATTACCATCAGTGTTACTATTACCATTTTCAATATTGGTATGACCATTATTATTATTGTCATCATCATTATTTTTGTTGTTGTTAGCATTGTTGTTATAAAAATCATTATCTTTAATGTAACACATTCATTCATAATGTTGTGATTATCATCATTGTTATTATTTTATTATAATTATTATTATGACTATTATTATCATTATTATTATTACTATTATTATTATCACTCATTATTATTATTATTATTATTATTATTATTATTATTATTATTATTATTATTATTATTATTATTATTATTACTATCGTTATCATTATCATCATCATCATCACTATCATCATTATCATTATTACTATAATTATTTTTGATATCATTATTATTATTAATATTATTATTATTATTATTATTATTATTATTATTATTATTATTATTATTATTATTATTATTATTATTATTAATATTATCATTATTATTATTGTTATCATTATTATTACTGTTTTTATTATTATCACCATCATTATTATCATTATAATTGCTATTATTATTATTATTATCATCATTATAATCTTTATTACCATTTCTATTATCAATACTATCATTATCATTATCATAACTATTATCGCCATGTTTACCCCATACATTATTATCATCATCATCATTACTCTTGTTATCATTATCATTTATTTCCTTAATCTCAATCCAAAGTTTATTGAATTCATTGTTTCACTTTTCAGTGTGGTTTACTATTTCAAATGTTTTATTGGGTTTGTAATGTTCTAAATTTATTATAATTATTTTTTATCTATTTTTGTTTGTTTTTTGTTTACGCGCGGGTTATTAAGCGCTATTCATTTGGTAAAAAGTACGTTGATCTTTACAATAGGTCCATATCAATTAAAAATGGAGTACTCCCTACAGTTTGTGTCAGTAGTTTTATAAATATTGTCTGTGAAACGTGAGCTATTAGTTTTATGAATGTCATGTTAACTTTCACAACAACTCTACTTGGGGAGGTATAATTACATTATATTTTTACGTCAAAGCCATTCAGATACATTAAGCATTTCCAGCGCCGTTGTTGCCGTTTAGTGGAATGTTTTGATGCCATAATCCACCGCTGGAGTCGATTTTGCTCGCCAAAGTCGCACTCACCTCGATTCACGGACGGAACCATTGACGCCATTACACAGGATGTTTGCAATTTCCTTAATCGCTATTTACAGTGCAATTCTATGGCTCTATAATTTCTAAGATATAGTCACCATATTGTAGATAATATACTTTTCGTGATACCCATTTGCAGCTACAG
>NC_091580.1:15403578-15413578 GCF_042767895.1 Penaeus vannamei | reverse complement strand
GCAGGACATTTTGAAAAATAAAAGTGTCCAATGTTTTGACACATTTAAAGTGCATGTATTTTTTCTTTCTTTTTCGTATGTGTGTGAGAATAAGTAATTCATATACAAAGAAGATCAAAGAGTATAAATTTCGCACACATCTCCCTTCTGGTGCTGAAAGCCAGGAAGCCAGATATTCCTCAAAGGGAAAGGAAAAGCCTTTTCCTTTGCATATCACCTGGCATTCCACTGGTGATGAATTCTAATATGTTGAACGGCGTTTAGATTTTATCTCTAGAATGTTTCGAGATGCCTGTCATTTGCTCAGACCATTTATTATTTACGACATTCCACGTGCAGGCCGTTGTCTGCTGCTTAAAGTATGCTTATATTTTCCCCATCCCACAGTGAATGCCAGGAAACAGAGGTTGACTGTTTTTCATTAAATTGTTTTTACTCATTTTCGTAGAAGCCCACTCTCTAACACCCCAATCTCCATTCCCCTTTCACTCAATTATCTTAATTCTTCGACACATTTTTTCTTAAAAGGGCAAATATCTGCACATACTACAGCTTCAGTTTCCCCAAATTGCCATTACCATTTAATATAGACAAAAGGGCTTCCTGTGTGATTATGATTACTAGAATTATGAAACCAAAGCAGTTTTATTTATGAGCCCATTTCACCGAAATCTGCATCCTTACACTTCACTGAAAGAGCACTCAAGTATTTCCTCACAGGATGTCATGATTAGTTTTCCTTGATTCTCTCTCTCTGTTTCATTCTTTCTTCTATCTCTTCCTTGCTGTCGCTTGCTCTCTCTCTCTCTCTCTCTTTTGCTCTCACTTTCTCTCTCTCTCTCTCTCTCGCTCTCGCTCTTGCTTGCTCTCATTTGCTCTCTATCTCTCTCTTTATCTCTCTCTCTCTCTCTCTCTCTGGGGACAAATACCATTGGGTGTCTCAAGTGCTGAAGATGACCCCATTTAACAAGACTAAAGGAGCCCTAGAATTAAGACTAGGACGATACAATTTCTATGTACGGTGTAAGAATGAGAAAATTCTTACAAGAATAACTACGACCGGAGCGGCAGGAGAAATCCTCGAAATAAGCAGAGCTTATGGCAAAGGACGCTGTACAATCCCGCGGGAAATTGACACCAGTGAAATCGTGGAAAACAATGGAAAGATTTTACATGTTAAACGCATTCATTTTAATGGTAGGATGACAAAGCAGTTCACCATCACTTATGAAGGGGAGAAAATCCCGCAAACCATCAAAATTGTGGAGGGCAAGGCACTTTCAGGTGTGCTGTCTTCAAATCACTCACCCCATTTTGCGCCAACTGTTCCAGATAAGGGCGCGCGTTTGTCTCCGTGAGGAGCCGCGTTGTCGGTACTGCGCGGCCGCTCACATGAGCAGGGAGTGTGCCAAAACAATCGCGCAGGGTAACGAGCTCCCTAGGAAATGTCTCAATTGTAGACTTGAGCATAATGTAAACTCTCCTTCATGTGCATACTATCCAAATGATAGAAAAGACAAATTGCTTCAGAAACAAAAGGCTGTTCTGCCCTCTCGCAACCCCATTTCATTTCCTCGACTTACCGATGAGGCAGAATTCCCCCAGCTTGGGAGGATAAATGTGACGAGGTGTGATGAACGAAAACAATCGGTCTCTCCAGCCTTACTATTGGCATCAGCTGCTCCAGCGCCAACTTCAAGGTCTGCTTCAGCCTCCTTCAGTGCCAGTTTCAGCTCCTGCTCCAGCGCCAGCTTCAAAGTCTGCCTCAGCCCCTGCCTCAGCCAGTGTCAGCTCCTGCTACCTTGACATCGTATTCAGAACCTGCTTTGTCATCGACATTGCTTCCGATATGTACAACACATGTCTCAGCACATACAGCAGTTCCGGCTTCTGCACCTGTTTCAGTGCCAGCGCCGACCCTTACATCACAGGAAAGACAGGACCTACTGCAAATGTTGATGCAGAAGATGGAACAAATGATGCTCATGGTGCAGCAACAATTTGCTCAACTACAATTCCAGCAAAAAATGTTTTCAATGCTCTTTGGACAACGGTTCCACAACCTGTAGTGATTTTGAGTGTACCACAATGGAACATTAAGATTTATGGAAACACTGTTCACTTTTGTAAAATCATATATATGTTTTTTTCAGTTATTAAATAGTTAACCAATAAGTGAGCACTAAGGTGCAGCCGATCAGGCATTTATATTTAATGTTTGACTCTGGCCCTTAAGTCAATATAAGTTCAGCCAGATTGGGTAGATGCTTCGACATCATTCCCTGTTTTTTTACAGGGCATGTAAATACATTTTTCAAATCAAATCAAATCACTCTCTCGCTTGCTTTCTCTCTCTCTTTCTCGTTTGGCCCCCCCCCTCTCTCTCTCTCTCTAGTTTGCCCCCCCCCCCTCTCTCTCTCTCCAGCTTGCCCCCCCCCCCTCTCTCTCTCTCTGAGGAACCAGGGTTAGCTGTCCACGTCCCCGGCGCTATAGACCAGGGACCTGTTCTCCAGTGGTTACACACAGTTCATCTCCCACACGCGTTCCCGATCGGCATGCCCCTGGGCTCCCTTGCCCAGAACTGCATGAGACATAGCCACACCACACTACCACTTTTTATCAATAAACAACCAATGCAGAATTGTGTCTCCATAACCCACCAAAGTCAGGGAAAACAAAACCCTGATAAAGTGGTGGCAGACGGCGGGATGTCACTCTATCCAGCTACGAGAACTCTAAGCCTCCTACAAGATGCATCTCCTCTCTCCGAAAAATTGTAAGTACACTATGGGCATTCCTTTTCTTTCCCTTTTCTTCTCCCATGTGTGCATGTTGTACGATTATTAAGTGCAGTGATTTCTTTTCAAATATCTAAACAAGTGTCTGTGCAAAGTGCATTTTCTTTCCTTTTTCCGCTACCATGTTTTTTCGTCATGGTAGATCGTCGTCTTTTTAAGGGAATCAATCTTTAAATTTTTCACTTGCAAGAGTTATTTCTTGGCGTGTTTTTCCCCAATATAACTCGATCATGCTAGCCTAGTTAGCATAAATCGTTTATAATGCTTAAATCTTTTATTTATGTCGGTGAAATATAACGTGCATTTTCTCTAAATTATTATCTATTTCTACATACACTCTAGGTCACATGACTAGAATCCTAAGCATTGCCATATTCTTGACATTTTTATTTTCTTATTCTCATTATCTCTCACGGCATTAACCAACGCCATATCGACGTTCAATTCTCCTATAATTACTAAGTGCATATATTTCGGCATTTGTGAGATATTTTGAATATTCAATTAACTTAGTGGAATTATGCACAGACAAACATTTCACTTTTTTCCTCATGCTTCCCACCTACCCCCGTCCCCTACCATCCTAAACCACCTCCCTCCCTCCTAACCCCCACCCGTTATTCCCCCTCCCTCTCTACCTATTTTCAATATTTCTGTTCTGGCCACTAGCGTTAAATTGACCGCGAGTGACCTGTTTTAATTACCTTTCTGTCCTTGTGATTCTTAGGGTTGTTATCCAATATTATCTTGAAGTTAAGCTTCGAACATTTTCATTATTTTTCTTTTCGTATATACATTTATACAAACAGAGTATGTCTTGTTTATTTGTATTTTTACATGAATATCGAATTCAGTTATTCTTATACATAAAAACTTTTATACCTTTTTTCAGTATGGCCACTACACACATAGTTATTCAGGTCAAGCCAGGTCAGATCTTGTCAAATGATGACATATCTCATCTTTTATGACCTGTCTTACTATTTCGAATGATTTTCCACATGTTTTTTTTTTTCGTCTGAATTTTGATTTCATTTTATACATCATAATAATTTTGATCATGCGAATCGACACATTATTTTTCGTTATCGATGTATTTACTTAGGATTTGCATATAGATATATCTGAGAACCGTAATAATGATAACATAATTCATCGAATTAAATCACGAGACTTTACATTATTATTTCAGTATATTTGTGCACATTCTTAAGTATATTTCACCATAATTATTTGTTTTCTTTATAGGTATAATTTTCTTTAATTATTCAAACATAGTAAATTCTTTATTTAATCTATTGGTAATTTGATTATTTAATTCTCCAATAACTGTAAATATTTTTTAAATATTTTATTTTACATCTACTAGCTATTGCTATTTTTTAATGAATATTCGGATAATAACCTCATTTGACCTTACCGAGGTAATATATCCCTACTTATAGCCATCTGACATCGCCCGACTGAAAAATACATTCAGGCTATTTGTGTTTATATCTTAATTCAGTTATCTCTGTGTTAGAGGTTAATTACATTATACCAGCTACTATGATTTCATACTGTTCTTGATTTTCGCTCTCATGATTCATCAGTACATGCTAAATTACCTCGGTCATCCTAACGATTTTCCATTTCTTTCCTTTCATACTATAATTGTTAGTATGCCGACCTGATTTTCAAACATATTCTCATTAATCAGTCTTAATCACAAACCTCATTTCACCATTATTAGTGTTAAGTCAGTGTTCTGTATGTGCCGAGCTGCACAATTATCGCCTGAGCGATCTAGCGCCGAGCTGCGCCCTCTCTTATAAAACTGTACATGAGATTATTGCTGGTATTTCCCAACGGGATGGCATGCCCAATTTGCGTTCTGCGTATGAGCTCGTCGATGATATCCCTTCTCCGGTTGGGTCTGTCATCACTTTTCCTCAGGGAATTTCTTTTAAGTATATATAATTTACGGCTGTCAATTGTCCAAGGGAAACTGACCCAAACCCACTTGCATCATGCGTTGCTCTGCAAGCCTTAGTGTATTCTGTAACAGACCTGTCACTGTTTCATTCATTTTATGTACCAATTAAAGTACTATTCTTATGATTTCTCATAGTAGTTGATTAATGTTGCAGTTAAAGTAAATTTATTGTTATTAGCGTGAATGTTCTTATTGTGCAGTCAGATTGGTGATTATTTTCATTGCGTGCAACCCACATAGCCGCCCCCACCCACATACCTGACCCTCTAGCCATCCTCACCTATACTTCTTTTACAACCCCCACCCCCATCCTTCCCTTAGCCTCCTGCCCACACACTCTTCCCCATTGCTTATTTCTTCCAACACCATCCTATTCCTTATTTAATCACTCTCGCTTTGATCTGTATTTTAATACTTCTAATTCTAATCTGAACACTAATGTTTTCTATGAATATGCTATACTCTGACTTACTCATTTCATAACTCTCACACATTCATTTACTCAACTCGCCTACACAGCACTCACACAGCTACATACACACATCGTCTCTCCTCGTACAAACCACGTTGATTGCACAATTACATGCGTACTGTTTCTGAGAAAATAATCGACTTGCGCCAATCTTGTATTCTTGCCTTGCATTATGTTTTATCGTGCATATGTTATCTTGAGAAAGCATATTTGATGTAATGAGTTTCTCCCAAAACTATGAGTACCGCATTACATATTTTCATTATCGCTTCGCCTCAATTAGCTGTTGGTGACGTGTGCTAGACAATTTCAATTAAATGAGAGAGAGCATTTACTGTTAGTCAGACGTATACTGTATGCACTATTGCACTGCACACTGCTGAACTCTGCATTATTGTATTTTTATTTCTTTTTTCCAAGGAAGTTCGTCGTTCAAGACAAGTCCTTGCGGACTGCCACACCTATTGTTTCCTTGTAGTCCTGAATAATGCTTATCTCTTGTAGGTTTTCATTTCCTGCTATCTGAGACAATTGTGACTCAAGCAAGTCCTTGCAGACTATTGCAATTGTCTCCCTATGCATACTCCTTTGTCTATCCTTGGACAGTGAATTAAAAATAGATAAATAAATAAAAATCGAAAATTCACGCAAATAACTGAAATAACACTCATTGCAGTCTGATATATTCTGATTATATGTTACAGCCGTTGCTATCACACAACCCCCTCCCCCCTACTGTTTGCCCTCGGTGTACTTCTTTCAGAGAACGCCAGCACCAGCCGTCGAGGACGACGGTTAATAGCATATGCCGAGCGGTTTGAGGAACCAGGGTTAGCTATCCACGTCCCCAGAGTTATAGACCATGGACCTGTTCAGTGGTTCCACACAGTTGACCCCAGGTCAGTACCTTGACCAGACCTTACCTTAGGGGTCTCTCCTACGCGCGTTCCCGCTCGGCGCGCCCCTGGGCTCCCATATCCAGAACTGCATGAGACATAGCCACACCACGCTACCACCTCTTATCAATAAACAACCAATGCAGAATTGTGTCTCCATAACCCACCAAAGTCAGGGTTAGCTGTCCACGTCCCCAGAGATATAGACCATGGACCTGTTCAGTGGTTCCACACAGTTGACCCCAGGTCAGCACCTTGACCGGACCTTCCCTTAGGGGTCTCTCCTACGCGCGTTCCCTGGGCTCCCATGACCAGAACTGCATGAGACATAGCCACGCCACGCTACCACCTCTTATCAGTAAACAACCAATGCAGAATTGTGTCTCCATAACCCACCAAAGTCAGGGGAAACAAAACCCTGACACTCTCTCTTGCTCTCGCTTTCTCTCTCTCTTGTTTTTGCTTTCTCTCTCTCTCTTGCTCTCACTTGGTCTCGCTTGCTCGCTCTCTCTCTCTCTCTTATAAACACATTTTAGTCATAGTAACGTCATTACAAGTTTTGGATTGCTGTATTGAGGGCTGGTGCCCAACTAAAAGATTTCTCTTTTCAGAGAAACTTATCTAAAAGCTAAGAGAAAAAGAGTCTCATTATTATGGTCATACCCCTAGCCCCCATCACAGCAGGCTTACAACGGTGTATCCAGATATTAATATGGTAAGTATATATCGAAAATTATAAAACATTTGTATTTTTTGTTACAAAGAATACTAAATGCTACATATATATTGCATTTATGTCATGCATATGCAGGAAAATACACGGGTACACAGTGCTGAAAAAACTGGCTTGCAAGGTTATTAATAAGAATGCATTAATCATAAACTGGCACACTATATTCAAAAGTTTGCCGACCCCTGGCCTATAATATTGCGATAAATATACCTTTACCTGCTGACTATTGCGATGTCTCCCGCCAGCAAACAAAGTTAGCGAGTTCTAGTGCCTCATCAACTGGGGATGATCTGGTGATGAATGTCCGTTGGCACTGACAACTGTTGAACCAGTTGTCAGTTAATCCATTGGATTTCTATTACTCTCGCGCTGGAAAGCGATGTTCTTGTGCTTTGTTGAGAGTCGAGCTGGGTATATTCACTTCGTCCAATCCCTGTAAGAGTTGTCACGTCTCTCATTCCTAAGAATGTGCGCCTTTGATGAGCTGCTCAGCTTGGTGCTGAATTTTGTCAAGCACGCTAATAAACGTCCTAGGGCGGGTCACTCTCCAAAGGGCCAAACTTCAGCTCTGTAGAGTGCCCGAAGGTCTCAGCCATATCCTCCAAAGCACAGTATTGCTTAAGGAAGCTTTCTTGACGATTTTCTTCACATGCAAGTCGAATTCCACTCCGTGATCGAAGGTCACAGCAAGAATTGCTTTGTCCAGTCTTTAAAGTTTGGTCATCCAATTTGATTTTTCCTTCCATGGGTATGGTAACCTTAGGGGAGCGAGAGATCACCATAGCTTGAGGCAGATGTGGTATGCCATTTTTGATCCCAGGATTCAAGAGCCTACTGGGTCATGGAAATGAATTGCTGTAAGTGTGAGATCTACTCTCGACACCACTAAAGTTATGTGATCGGAGGAGCCAACTTGAATCAGGGGCAGGCACTTAGTGGACTTCTCTCTAAGTTCAGACATGTGTTGGGAAGTTCACATGTTTATGAAGATCTTGAACTGATAACGACGAGTCAAATACCCCTTGAATAAAATGTTGGTTCAGATCCTCATCTATCATGCTGTTTTGAAAGGTGTTCAGAGAGGAACTTAATTAGGTCACTGCCTTGCCATTGTATTGTATTGTATTGTCGGTACAATACAGAGAGCAAGAGGGCTGATTTGTATTTTATGATGACTAAAAAAACATTGTTTCTCTCCAGTTTGGAATCTGCACTGGGAGCATTTGGAGAGTAAGTCCTTCCTTTCAACATGTTGCATGTAACAAAGAATGACGGGTTCAACCAGAAATGTCACAGCCATTACAGTGTCAGTATCTTCTTTTAGGATCTATGCATGGGTAAAAAATTCTATATTCTTTCTGAATCCTTTCACATTAACAGAAGGAACTGCTGGTCCTGAGTTAGCCAAAGTTAGGCATGGTTATACACCGGTGGAGGAAGGAAGGTTTACCTTTGGGTAAGGATTTTGCAGGTTGCAGAAAACGCAAGAAGTGTGAATTCTGCTACAGCCAGATCACAGGCTGTAGCAGGCATTTCTGATCATTTATCAGCTGTGCCGTACTCGCAGTGCTCACTGGAGAGTACACTTCTTTGCTAGCAGTTATCAGCAGTGTGGCCTCGGTTTTTACAGTGAATCATAGAAGTGACCGCGTCTGTTGCATGTATCGCATACTTCCCCATACAGTTACTATAGGTGTGACTTGCCTTGTGGCGGATGCGATCTTTGGAGGATATTTCTTGACAGAAAAGTGGCTTGGGTTTCAGTGAAAACTCTAGGACAGTGGTTCCCAACTTTTTTACCAGGCGACACCAGTCTGCACCTACAGCCATGACTGTTCTACAATGTATAGGCTTATATTATATGATCATATTATCATTGTTTAGATTATTCAATAGTCAATGATTCGATAAACTAAAGCTCACAATTACGATTATCTTTTATTTAGTTTGAGTTTCATAAGAATTCAGCGTTTTTTCACTTTTTTTTTTACTATAAATTTACTCAGTAGCATTCAATCGACATGTGACTATGTACTGAAACCAACTAATAATAATCAAGCGAAATTTAGTTCAATCAACATGTGACTATGTATAAGCTGGAAACATCTCAAAATTGAGATATTCTGAAGGCTCAGCGACCCCAGGGTTGGGAAAGGCTGTCCTAGGAGTTCCACCAGGCGTTTATATCAGCAGACTTTTAACATGCAGCTGCTCAATCACTATCAGTTCATTCATCTATGGTACTGCTATAGATGATTCCTACTGTGTTCTCTCCGTGCTGACATTCAACGTCTGAGGTCAAAGTGATGGTGCTCAGCGATTCTGTTAAAGCAACAATGACTCTCCCTTGCTGATTAGATTTCTATTTGTTTTGTGAACGTTAACGAAGCCACACGAAGCAGAGAGCTCTTATTGGTGTTTTATAACAAACATCATTTCGATCTTGTTAATGCAATAAAGATGATCATGGGTGTCTGCATCGAAGTTGAATGTTTTTGGTTCATGGGGAGAGGCTGGCCTTTCATTTGCCATGTAATCGTATGGGATAGAATGTGTGATGCCAGCTGCGTCCTGGAGTGTTTGTGGGAGGTCACACAAATAAAAGTTAGTTATCAAAACTGTATTTAATACCGCAAACGCTACATCAATCTAGGGAAGTAGCCAGATTTTCTTGGTATGGGCAATCTTCAGGGTTTGTTATTTTTATGACTACAGATGGTTTGATGCGAACTAAAAGTGTTAAAAGCATTATTTGAGATATTTTCCCATGTTCAGATGAATTAAACATGAAAATTGCTGAAACCATCCTGCTAGGAACTGATGTGATGTGGCAGACCATATATAAGTGCAGCAGAAATTTCATCTGATGGCACAACAGCTGGATCTTTCAACTAGGCATCGCCAAAGGCAGAGCCTCAGTCCCATAGAGTGATTTTAAACCTTCAGTCCTACAGTACACTCACTACGAATTGTATGCTTATATATATATATATATATATATATATATATATATATATATATATATATATATATATATATATATATATACATATATTTAATCAAGTTTATTTCAAGTTATACACCTAATACATTTAGCTGTATACCTAAGGAGTGGGTGCATTTTCT
>NC_091580.1:15388578-15396078 GCF_042767895.1 Penaeus vannamei | reverse complement strand
TAAGAGAACGAGTAAGAGAACGAGTGAGAGAACGAGTATGAGAACGAGTATGAGAGAACGAATGAGAGAACGAGTGTGAGAACGAGTAAGAGAAAGAGTAAGAAAACGAGGAGAGAACGAGTGAGAGAACGAGTGAGAGAACGGGGAGAGAATGAGGAGAGAATGAGTGAGAAAACGAGTGAAGACGAGAAGAGAACGAGTCAGGGTAAGAATAGAGTAGAATCAGTAAAAGTTGATTAAAAGTATGGTAAAAAAAAAAAAAAAAAAAAAATCCTACGTAAAATGAAAGGCAGACATTAAAAAAAAAAAGAAATATTGCGTTAAAACAAAACAAAAATGATCACCAACACTTGCTGCAACATTACTGTTAAAATATTAAAAGGAAACTTAAAAGTTAAATGAGCATCACTGGGTTCGTCTGTATTTACGCCTTATCTGCCTTTATCACTGCTTATTAAGGTTTCACGTCCAGCTTTAATAGTACCTAGGCAAGTAACACAACGGGGGTCAGTACAACCTGAGATTTTCCTGCTGCCGAGAGGGAGATGAAACGCGACAAAGTCCAAGTTGACACTGTTTATTGGTTCAAGGTCCTGGAGGTTCCAGAACCCGTGACGTCACGGAACAACGAAACATTTTTATACATTTATAATAATAAATACAGATAAAACACACAATGATGATAACATGATTCATAAAACAAATGATTAATAAAATTTATGTTAAAAGCTTACCAATTGCAGAAATAAGAAAGATTAGGAATGATCGATAAAACATTCAAATGATGAAGCAGTAAAAAATTTAAAACCGAAGAGAGTATATAAAACATGAAAAGTAATTAAAATAATAAACAATACCTTATACCAAAACAGTAAAATAGATTAAGGAAAATAAGAACACACTTGCTAGAAATGAAAATAAAAAAATACGTCATGGGAGTGATAGATCCTCGACTAAATTATAAGAGTGTCAAATCAAGACTTTAGGTCTTCTAAAATGTATAAAAACTAAATAAAACTGTAAAAAAAAATATCTTCAGGGGAAGTAAAAGATGTAAAACTGAAATATAGATTAAAAAAAATAATAATAATAATGCAACGTCACGTCTCAATCAGAAAGATGGATTACTTAATTCGGGGGTTCACAACTGGGTTTAGAATTTAAATAAAATAAAAACGCAACCTGAAATACTAAACTAAAAGTGGGATCCGTAAAACCAACAACTGCAACATTAATGTAAACATAACGAGGGGAAAGAAAACGGGCCTAGGGGGAACCATAGAAGTCATGCGCAGGTGACAAGTGCGCACAGGTGTCGCAGGAAGAGTGCCAACTGGAGTGCCATGCCCTCTCGGTAATTAACACACTCCACAATCCTCCCATGCCTTGGGTCGGAGTGGTCAGCGGAGACAGCCTGAAACAAAATCAAAGATTGGCCTAAGCCCCATTACTTGCCTTTACAACAAAACGTGGACAGCCAGATGTGTCCACAAGCAGAAGGCAACAACAAAAAAACAGACAAAATACATTACGACAACAAACTCAGAGGAGATCAGCCTCAGTATCTGCAGCTCCTCGAACGACGCCACAGGCCTCTGTTTCCCATACCATGGACGTCAGCATGTCAACCCAGGGGTCATCTGGGTTATGGGCCTAAGCAGCAGCAGCATCGTCACTATCCTCGACCTCCTCGTCATCTTCGACCTCGTCGTCAGCAGCATATGAAAGCTCGGCTGGTGCATGGTAAGCCTTCAAGTGATTAAGATGAGCCTTCATCTGGACTTCAGTGGTGACGTCTTGGATCTCAAAGGACACCGGTCCTAGCGTTTCATAATACGTGCAGGGCCGCGCCATTTCCCTGTGAGAGGAGGAAGACCTCCCATACGATGACGGTGCTCATAGTACCACACAAGGGCACCTTCGGTAGGCTGGGACTCCATCCTTTTGCCACGGTCATAATACCTCCCGTAGATTCGGCGTGCTTCCTTAGAGGCTTCTAGAGCTGCACGACGGGCTTCCTGAAGGCGCTCCTGGAGCTTGATGTTTTCATCGATATCAGCTTCATTGGTGAGGCCGATGGGAAAGTTGGCATGCCTGCCAGTAAGCAGGTAGAGAGGCTGCTCACCAGTAGTACGGTGGATGGCCGAGTTGATTTGCAGGCGTAGCTCAGGAACAAACTGGTGCCAGACTCTTGGACGGTTGTTCACAAGAGCAGTGAGTGCAGACTTCACAACACGGTTTGTGCGCTCCACCATGCCATTCGCTTGTGGATGATAGCGAATTGTGTAATGATTGCTAGTGTGCATTAGTTGGGTGAGTTCACGAAACAGGTTACTGGTAAACTGGACTCCATTATCACTCTGAATAACTCTGGGTGGGCCGAAAATGGTGACCCAGTGGTCCAGGAATGCTCTGTGTACAGCTGCTGCAGTGGCTCTTCGAAGTGGGACGATTTGCAAGTAGCGGGAATGTTGATCTAATATTGAAAGAGCCCAAAGAACTGTAACATTGGGCCCGAAGTCCATTATATCCATGGAGACCCTCTCCAGGGGGAACTGGGCTAGTGGTGTATCTGCCATGGGGGCCTTCTGCATGTTGCCTCGAGACTGCTGACATATCACACAACTGCCAACATACTGACGAGCATCTCTTAGCATGTTAGGCCAGTAAAACATTGATCGGGCATTCTGGAACGTCCGATGTACTCCTGGATGCGAGGCCAGTGGGGGCAGATGCGACGCTTTCAATGCAGAGTTCCTGAGGCTCTCAGGCACCACCAACTGGTAGCAAATCCGGTCTGGCAAGTGTCTCAGACGATAGAGCACTCCATCTTTCAATTCGAAGTCACTCAGTGGAAGGGGCAGCTTCTTCTTTGGGAGAGTTCCATCCATAAGGTATCGCCGGATGTCAGCAAGCTGTGGGTCGGCT
The DNA here is from genome assembly GCF_042767895.1 of Penaeus vannamei. NCBI lineage: Eukaryota > Metazoa > Arthropoda > Malacostraca > Decapoda > Penaeidae > Penaeus > Penaeus vannamei. Next base: position 15,393,150 of record NC_091580.1, on the reverse strand, counting down.
GCTTGTTGATCTGCTAGCTTGCCAGGAGAGAGCTCAGTGATGGTTAACTTCGCAACTTGGCGAGACAGCAAATCAGGAACTTAATTGGCAGGCCCTTCCTTATAACGAATGCTGAAGTCGTAAAAGGAAAGGTCATGTGCGAAGCGAGTCATTCTAGGAGACTTGGTTTTCCTGGTGAGGACGTACACTAACGGTCGGTGGTCGGTGTAGACTGTAAAATGCCGCCCATACAGATACGAGTCGAACACTCGAACACCTTCCACAACTGCCAAAGCCTCCAGATCGATGATAGGGTAGCGGATTTCAGCATCACGGAGCTTTCTGCTGTAGTATGCAACAGCATGCGGCGATTGCAGATCATCCCTCTGGATCAAACAGGCTCCCAAAGCGATGTTGGATGCGTTTGTATGAAGCTCGAATTCTTTGGTAAAATCGGGCTGCCGGAGGACAGGCGCTGATACAAGCTTTTCCTTCAGTGCATTAAAGGCGGCTCCTTGTTCATGGCCCCAGGTCCATGCTCGTCCCTTCTTCAGCAGGAGATGCAAAGGAGAGGCGATGGTAGCATACCCAGGGATGTGTTTCCTGAAGAAGCCAGTGGCACCCAAGAAGCGACGAACTTCTCTCACAGTACGGGGTGATGGGGTTTTCGATATAGCCAATACCTTCTCTTGATTGGGTGAAACACCTTCTGGGGAAATCGTAAAGCCCAAGAAGTCGATGGTGGTAGCTGCAAACTGGCATTTCTGGACGTTCAGCTTGAGACCGGCCATGGAAAGGAGTTGTAACGTCTCGTCCAGATCACTGAGATGCTGCGAGAAGGTTCTGCTGTAGACGATCACATCGTCAAGGTAGGCAAGCGTATGACAGCCCAGCACAGAATACAGGACAAGATTCATTGTGTGTTGGAATGTTGTCGGAGCAGATGATAGACCAAAGGGGAGCCTTCGAAAATGAAAGAGCCGATAGCCATCGGAGAATGCTGTCTTTGGCCTGTCCAACTCCTCCACTTCTACACTCCAGTAGGCTGCCCTTGCATCCAGGGTAGTGAAGATGTTCATGGTCCCCAGCTCATCTATCATTTCACTTATGTGCGGCAGCGGGTAGGTATCACGTTTGGTGACAGCATTGAGTCCACGGTAGTCCACACAAAAACACAGCGTTCCCCCCTTTTTCTTCATGAGAACTACTGGACTTAACCAGGGTGAGGTAGAAGGCTCTATGACACCTGCCCGGAGCATAGAGTCACATTGCTCCTTGATGGTTTGACGAGTGGCATGTGGTAGCCTCCACTGTCGGTTGCAGACGGGTTTGGCATCACCGGTATCGATGCTGTGCTTGATGCCAGGGACTAACCCCACAGTTTCTTCATCACCATCAAAGAGCTCCTGGTAACGGCTGAGTACCTGTGTGAGTTCTAAGCGTTGGGCGTCTCCTAAGTGGCTGAGGTCTGGGGCAAGGTCTTCATTCCTGGTTCCCTCGGCCTTAGATGCTAATGACTCTACAGCCTCAATTGCAGCTATTGCTAGAGACGGTGGCAATTGAGCATCACAAACATCTAGGTCATCTTCATATCCAAAGTCCTGGACTCCATAGAAGTTGTCGAACTCGTCCTCTTCCCACTCATATTCTTCTGGTACATCATCCTCCCAAGAACCCTCCTCGACAGGATTGTTGCTAGTCCTGGCGACTGGTTCTTGAGGTGGGGGTTGAGGCTGTGATTCCGAAGAGTGAGTGGAGTACACAGTGTCTACAGGCTCCACTGTGCCTAAGCGAGTCCCATTGTGGAGGATGAGTGGCCGAGACGAGGGATTCACGGCCCACACGTGGCAGTGGCGTTCTTTGACTGTGGTGACAGAGTGCGGAATCGTGAGGGCCTCTGACACTCCTGGAGTTAAAAGGACGTCCCCATCTGTTGGACCCATACGTGCGACACGGCCACTCAGGAAACAGCCTGAGTGAGGTGGGATCTCCACTCGCTGGACAAGGTGCACTGCAGCGGCATCTTGAGGTTTCTGGATCTGGCCCATGGCAGCATCACTGGTTCTGGCAACCTTCCGTGTTGTTGGCAGAGTCTTGTTGCGGGTGACTGGACAGATTCCGAGTGTTTTGTGATCAGTGTAGACAACTGAAAACTCCCTTCCTTCCAGTGTGAGTACTGCATTGTTTGTGATTGTGCTGTGGGACAGGGTGAAGTTCAGTCTCCGAAGGAGATCCATTCCGACAAGAATGTCACCTGGGAAGGTAGTGTCGACTTCAGCAGCTTGATGAGGTACAGTGAGGTTATCATCTAGGTTAAAAGCAAGTGTCCATTCTGAGGTAACATGCAGTGGCTGGTCTGTCACCCCTCTGAGGATCTTTGAAGAGCTACTGCTTCGAAGTTTCCGACATGCATCAGTTAGGATGGCAGCTGAAGACTTGATAAGGGTGGCCTCGGAACCCGTGTCAATGAAGCAGATTGTGGTCCTGCCATTAACACTGAGTCCCACGAGAGGTCGTCCCATGGGACCTGCTGCGTTCACCACACTGATCACTGGTTCGTGGAGTTCCGTCTGTGTACTGGTGGTAGTAACGGCTCCCTGCTGTGAGACTGCTAGAGGGGCATGGAGCTCTGCCATCCTGGCCGGTCGGAAAGGGACACTCCCTGGCAAGATGGCCGGTCCTGTGGCAACGAAAGCAGGTTAGGCTTCTTGGTGGTGGTCTAATGCCTGATGCAGTGGCACGGCATTCTGAAGTGTTGTGGTACAAACTGCGATGATACTCGCACCACCGGGAAGGAGCAGGATATGGAGACGCAACTTCATCTTGTTCGGTAGCCACAGCATATGCATAAGCATCTCGGGTTCGAGGTGGACGAGGTGGGTAATTGTGCCGACCCACACTGTCATCTCCAGGGAAGTCATTTGGAGACTGGTGACGGCTGGTAGACTCCCTGTGCCGTATGCCGTTCCGGGAATTCCAAATCCTTTGGGCGGTCTCAGCAAGCTGTGATGTCGGGCAATCCTCCTTCAGGGCTAGGAAATCCCTTAGCCAGGGCAGGATCCCAGTCAGGAACACACGTCTAATAAGCTCTGAGGGATCACCTATAGCTTCCTTATGGTCCCGGTAACCCTGGTAGACAGATCCCTTGAGTTGCTGGTAAAAATCAAAGGGAGCCTGTCCTGCATCCATACGGTTCTCATACAGGACTTTGTAAAAGTCTGCTGCAGTATAAGTTCCTCGGAACTTGGAGCGTAGAGCTGCCTTAAATGTGTCCCAGTCACGTATGAAATCGAAGAGTGGTGAGTTGATGATAAGATCAGCAGGGCCGCGGCAACTTGCTCGTGCTGCTTGAATAAAAGATTCGCTCGTTGGAGGCTTCACAAGATTTTCGATCGAGCGAATCCAGCCCTCAATCTCTTGATTTCTCTTAAGAGGCAGTGAAGCTGAAGTGTCCCCCTTAAAGTGAGGAACAGTCTCCCTTGCAAGGACATAGGAGACAGTTTGGGACGGCCCTTGAGATGAGGAGAGTCTCCCATATGAAGGCGCGTGGCTGAATTCAGGCATATTTAGATTGTTGGGGTAATGTGCAGGCTGGACTGGAGGTTCTGGTGTAGATGGTCGGCTACGGGGAAGGGGCCGAGGAAGATCACAGGTTGCATCATTGCGGCCATACATCTGGACAGCATCTCTCGGCCGACTTTTCCGCTTTTCCTCTTCTAATTCTCTTTCCTTTTCCTTTAACAGTCGTCGTAGCGTTGCGATCTGCTCATCTCTGCTGCTGTCTTGCGCTTGCTCAGGGGTAGGAGTGGGCAGAGCTCTCTGAGGGCTAGAGTGGGTAGTTGATGCCATTTCCACCCCTTGTTGATGTGTTGCTTCTTCTTGCCGGGCCAGTCGCTCGCTGAAATCTTGTGTCTGCGACTTGATTTCTTGTATGTCAGCGGATAAAGCTCCAATTTTGTCGAGGATCTCCGAGAAGAGAGTCATCTCGCCCTCCATGGCTCGTACTGCTTGTCTTACTTCGGGGTTTGAACAGGGGACAATGACCGGCATCTGTTCAACCGAAGTACTGGGCACAGGTGAGGGAGCACGGGAACTGGGCTGGCTCAACGTCCCTGCATGCTTACTGCGGGTCACTCTTTCGGGTTTTCCAGGCATTGTCTAGATCACTGCTAGGACACTCACAACACTTAACACAGAGGGTTGATGAGTTACTGAACACTATGGACCACAAAACACCAGTATCACTGAACACAGGGGTTGGGGAGTCACTGAACACAATGGACCACAAAACACCAGTATCACCGAATACAGGGGTTGGGGAGTCACTAAACACTTTGGACCACAAAACACCAGTATCACTGAACACAGGGGTTGGGGAGTCACTAAACACTAGGCACCACAAAACAAACAAAATCAGAACATAACAATAGATCAAAACATCTAGGCCTTTACACTTAAGTCACCATGGGATATTTACATTAAATAGTCACCGAAGAGTATATTACTCAACGATACACCAAGAACTGAACATAATCACTATGCACTTTGGAAGATTATACACACTGCTGGAACAAAGTTATCACATTTACATGG
>NC_091580.1:15361078-15363578 GCF_042767895.1 Penaeus vannamei | reverse complement strand
AAGGGCGTTAGGAACGAATTCTCAGAGACAGTAAAGTCTACAACCAAAGCTGCAAAATGACGAGTCTCAGAATCTTGCTATACAACGTCCTACATTGGCAAACGAGAAAAAATGAATTTCTAACGTCTATGCCTCCCACTCCAGATGTCATTCTAATTAACAGCCATGGATTAAATGACAGTGAAAGACTAAAAATTTTCTCTTACAACACTTACCAGAGGAATAAATCAAGGGAAAGAGCCGACGGGGTCGCTCTTGCTGTCAAAAAAGGGCTCCAGCACCGAATCATCAATGATTTCGATCACGAATTTATGGTGGTAGAAATCAATACTACCAAAGGCCATGTCATCTTAGCAACTGGCTATCTCCCACCACACCGTCCTTTCCCACCATACCCAGATTTCCTGAGACTAATAAGGCTACACACCTCTGTTTATTTCCTAGGAGACTTAAATGCCCGACACAGAACCCTTGGAAACCAAGACAAAAATACCGTCGGTAATAGCATCTCCAGCCTTGTGGGAGACAACCGTCTACAGCACCTAGGTCCTACTTTCCCTACTCTAATACGCCATAATTCTGCCACAAGTCCAGATATAGTCGTAAGCAGCAGACATGGGCACTTCAACTATCATCTACCAGTCATACTGGACATCTCAATAAATCCAATCCTAATCCTAACCACCCCAAGATTTGACCATAAAAATGCTGACTGGGACAAATACAAAGAAAGGTTAGAAAATAAACTCTCCAATGATCTAAATGGCAAATCAGCCGTAGTGATTGATTTAGAGACAGAAAACTGGTTCTGAGATATCCTCGAAGCCAAAAAAGCAAGCATCCCCATAAGAACTTACTGAACAACTCCATATCCATCTCATACGCCTGATCTGCATCTACTGCAGACACTATACCAGGGGATCAGGACCCTGGCCAATCTAAGAGGCTGGAATCAAGAGTTGAGACAGCAACTCTGTAGAATAAGGGAAAGATTACTGGACACATGCAGAACCCACTATGACTCCAAATGGGCAGAGCTTACTGCCCAACTCTCATCCAAAGCCAAAGGTCAAAAAGAGTTCTGGCGGCAACTAAAAACGCTAATGGGCAACGATGTGAGACACAGCTCCTAACTCCTAGACTCCCAAGGCAATAAACACTACTGAGACGAAGAGAAAGAACTCATCCAACGTACGCACTGGAGAAACGTATTCCACATCTCAGACAAAAACCAATCCTTCGACAAGGAAACGGAAGTTAGGGTGATGGAAGATATAAGAATGCACGCAGAATTACTCAGCACAGACCCGATGGTAAACCTACAAAACTTGTCACACGAAGATCCACTGATTAGCCCAATTTCAGTAGAGGACATAACCAATGCGATCAAACGCATCAAAAACAAAGCCCCAGGGCTTAGCCTGATCAGAAAAACAGAGCTGTTACAACTGCCAAATAAACCAGAAAAATTTAGGCCAATATCTCTACTTCCTGGGACTCTGATCAAGCTTCTACATGACTTCCTAATGGACAGGAAAGCATAGCTAAAAGTAAGCCAATTAGTGGGACAGGAATTTCCACTCCAGAGTGGAGTTCCACAAGGAAGTACACTCTCCCCATACTCTATGCAATATATACTTTACCCAATCCACCCCCTGCAAGAGACAGTAATTATGTCATGTATGCAAATGATATAACCCAAATCATCTCGCATCCTTCTCGCCGTAACAACTTTATAAGAATTGCGACAGACAGAGCAATAGGAATAATTTGCAACTTCGAAGAGCAATGGAAAATACGAACTAATAAAAACAAATTTCTTGTCATTCCAGCTGCAAGAATAAAACCAGGCAATCCTAATCTTGAATCCATTGACATTCCATTTCCTAAAGAGGGTAAACTCTTGGGCGTAAAGTTGACTAACACAGGAATATTATCACATGTGAATGAGAGACACAAAATCGCCAGCAGGGCTGAAAAGATTTTCCAGCTGTCCTGAGGAAATCAAGCTTCGGCTCTATAAAACTCAAATCCGACCCATACTCTAATACCCACCTGTCCCATTAAATACAATATCGCAATCCTCCTGGTACAAACTCCAAGGTGTACAAAACAAAGCTATTCTCTGGGTAAAAGGGATAAGATGGCCCAACCCTCGACCTTCGGTGAGAGAACTCCACGAGACATATAACCTCAAGCCAATTAACATCCGCATACACAGAATGACAGAAAAAACATGGGACCGCCTGGAATACACAGAAGATGCAAATTATACAAAGCTCGCAGAAATCCACAACATAACTAAAGGTGAACATAAATGGTGGCCCAGAAGTCTCATAAGAACAAGACAACCACCCCCAGTACCAATATCCTCCAGTACCACCGTGTGAAGCACATAGCATAATTTTTATAACACTGCCTCAACACTACGTGCATCTCACGTGGAATATGTTAGCCATAATAACACTCCTCTGACCGCCTGCATACCATGCAAAATGCG
>NC_091580.1:15338879-15353879 GCF_042767895.1 Penaeus vannamei | reverse complement strand
CGCTGGCAGGAGATTATCAGAGGGATTGACATGACACACAATAGTAAACAAGCTTGGAAAACCATCAAGAAACTCAACTCAGAATCAAACACCAACACAAACAAGCAGAGTAGCATACAGTTCCCTCCAATTTCTATCGAGGAGGTGGACAAGGGAATAAAGACCATCAAACTTGGCAAAGCTGCTGGAATTGATGAAATCACACCAGAAATGGTACACAACTTTGGCCCGAGAGCCCGGGAGTGGATTACCAATTTGTTTAACAACTGATAAAAACAAAAGTCCCCAAAGTCTGGAAAAGAACAAAGTTGTAGCTCTTCTGAAACCAGGCGAAGATCCTAAGTCCCCAAAGAGCTACTAACCAATATCTTTGCTTTGCATTTTATATAAATTATATGAACAACTCATCATGACCCGCATCTCACCAGTCGTAGACGAACAACTGTCATGCGACCAAGCGGGTTTCAGACCTGGCCGTTCCTGCTGTGGACAGGTTCTTAACCTCACACAATATATATGGCTTCGAAAACCAACTTAAAACCGGAGCTGTGCTAGTAGACCTCACAGCAGCTTATGAAACTATGAATCACAAGGCTCTCCTCTTCAAGGTAGCCAAAGTTGTAAAAAATGCAACAGTCGTCTAAATCCTGGAATCTCTGCTTAACAACCGACGGTATTTCGTTGAGATGAACTCAAAGAAAAGCCGATGGTGACTCAAAAAAAATGGACTCCCACAGGGCTCAGTCCTTGCTCCCATGCTATTTATTATATTCACAAATGACCAGCCACAATTTGAAAACATCCGCAGAATCATATATGCAGATGGCTTGTGCATTGCCACAGTCAAAATCATTTGAAATAATCGAAAACAGACTTACAGATGCACTAGAAATACTCTCAGACCACTACAAACAATGGTTCCTAAATGCTAACCCAGATAAAACACAAGTCTGCACCATCCACCTTAACCGTCAAGCCAACCGAAACCTTAGAGTCCGGTGGGAGAATAAAGAATTGAAAAACACCAATACCCAGTATACCTTGGTGTGACTCTTGGCAGAACCCTATCTTTCAAAGAGCACACAAGGAAACTGAAAGAAAAAGTTGCAAGTCGTAACAACCTTCTGCAGAAACTTGCAAACACAAAATGGGGCACAGATCCAAACACCCTCAAAACCACAGCAGTGGCGCTGTGTTTCTCCACAGCTGAATACTGTGCCCCAGTCTGGGCTATGTCCTGTCATGCATTAGCAGTAAACACCGAGCTGAATCAGGCTTGCCATATCATCACAGGGAACCTGAAATCCACACCTCTACCAGCCGTTTACCGCATGGCCAGCATCGCACCACCTGCCATCAGACGTAACACCTTAACAAAGCAAGAACGTGACAAACAACTAAATGACTGCAGACACCCACTGTATGGCCATCAACAGGTTCTACAAAGACCTAAATCTCGTAAGAGCTTTAGCACAACCTTAGGATTAGAAGGGTGCAGCCCAGCACAACACCGGCTGGAGCAATGGGAGTTATGGGACAGGTCAGCATCCTATGCTTCGGTACCACCATCATCCGAATCTCTCCCTAACGGATCGTCCTTCAAAAGGAACGAATAGGTGGCCCTGAACAGAGTAAGGGCAAAAGTTGGCCGCACAAACAACAATCTCCACAAGTGGGGACTCGTGACACAACCAACCTGTCCGTGTGGAGAACCTATCCAAACAATGGATCACATCCTCCGACAATGCACAATGGGCCCCACATTGTACTGATCAAGACCTATTGGATGCAAATCAAACAGCCACCCAATGGTGCCAGTAGTGGTATGAAAAGATATGAGGATGACACTCACACAAATATATATATATATATATGAATATATATATATATATATATATATATACATATATATATTCATATATGTAAATATTTATATATTTAAATATATATATATATATATATATATATATATATATATATATATATATATGTATGTATATATGTATATATATATATTAATATATATATTATATATATACATATATATATATATAATATATATATATTATATATATACATATATATATATATTATATATATATATATATATATATATATATATATATATATATATATATATATATATATATATATATATATATGTAAATATGTAAATATGAATATATACATATATATACATGAAAATATGTATATATATATATATATATATATATATATATATATATATATATATATATATATATATTATAAATAAATAAATGAATAAATAAATAATATATATATATATTAATATATATATATATATATATATATATATATATATATATATATATATATATATAAATAATATATATATATATTAATATATATATATATATTAATATATATATATATATATATATATATATATATATATATATATATATATATATATATATATATATATATATATATGACGTGTGCCTGCATTGCTAGGTCTTGGTCTGCCTCTGATGCTCTCTCCCTCTGCCTGACGAGACGTCCTTATAGCCAGTGACTCCTTGTCCTGTTGGCGGAGGTGCCGGGAGTGTCCATTCTTCTGGGCGTGACGAAGGGCTGAGATCGCCGGAAGAGAAAGTCTTGGGTAGGCAAACTCTGGACTGAGAGAGGAAGGCACAGCTTCCGTTTCGACCTTGGGAGGACGGAGTGCATTGTTGACATCGCAACACCCATCCAATAGAGTATATTGTTGACAACCGCTCGGCCACGCAAATCGGCTCGTTCTCGAGCCGTTTGCAACGTCTAAGCACTGATGGCGTGTCTGGTGGCAAGCTCCCAATAGGCTTCTATAGATGGTTGCTGGTGCTCCATGGTCCCTTAGGTTGTCGCGTGTCAGGGTAGCAGCGTGGCGGAGGTTCACAGTGAGGTGCAACATTCAGTGGGAGGGTCACATCGCCTTCAGGGGCTGAAATATAAATGTACCAGGCCAGTAAAAGGAGCTAAGGAGGATGGTAAATTTACTTCTTAGTACCGTACTAAGATGCAGGGCATAATTGTCACCTGCTTGGCATCCACGCAAAGAGAGATACTGTTATAGCAAGCTATAACGCATTTGACCTCTTCCACCTGAGCCTGCCAGTGCTGACTGGACACTCAGGTGACTGGTCGTGCCTTCGAGGCTCCAAATACACATACACACGCACTACTTCAGAGAGTGTTGCTTGTTTATACCTTTGTATAAACAAACTCTCTGACTGCCTTTTCAGTGCTCTTTCTCTCCTCTCCCTTTGTTTTTCACACTATTCCATCCTCGTGCCTGGACCTCACCTTCCTCGAAGGTGATTTGTCTGGGGGCGGTGCAGTGGGGCTCTCAACCTCACTTCGGTGTGCTAGTTTGGGGGGCCACTGCTCAAAGGATAAGCCACCCTCGTTGGGTGGAGAACTCCGCCGACTAATCTCATCGAGGGGGGGAGGCCAGGCATTAGGGAACCACAAGCACTCTCTGCCACTTCAAGAAAGGAATAGGGATAGGTCGCCTTCCGGGGTATCCTTGATCTGCCCTAGTGATCCTCCCTTCGTCCTCCCAGACGCACATCAAGAGTGCAGGGGGGGGGGGGGGCTGTAATCCATGAGCTTCACATCAAAGATTAGGTAGGACTTTCCTTATATGTTCATGTTTAACAATACCGAAAGTTAGAACCAAAGCCGACGGCCGACCGTCCTCAGAAAAGAGGGCGGCATTACTTCAGATTCTCTGCCAGCACGATATCAGGATAGTAAAATTAATAGCCACTTACGATGGATACGTCGCAATCACCGGTACCCTACAACTGCACAGTCTTCAAAGATGACACAAGAAACGCCTTAACTGCTGCTAACTTCTCTCCTGTCTTGTCACCAGAGAAGAGAGCAAGGATGACATTTGTGCTTAAAGGCATCGACAACGAAATCCTAAAGGAAACAACCAAATCCATTGAAAAAGAGATAATTAAATCTGCCCCCTTTGCTAAGATAAATGACATATATGTTATGGAAAGACCACATATCATTATGGTCAGACTCAGGACAATGGCTATGGCAGATAAAATTAAAGAAAATGGACTTCGCCTTTTCTGGTTCTCAATTCCATCGAGGAACATCGAGTACGAACGACATACTAATGTCCCACAGTGCATGGTATGTTACTCATATAATCATATAAAAAATGCATGGCCAAACCAAGGAAAGGTAATCTGCAGTGAGTGTGCCCAAGAAGGGCATATCTTTAGAGATTGCCCTAACAAATCAAACCCAAAGTGCATTAACTGCGGAGAAAGCCATAGAACCCTGTCAGCAAAATGCAAAATTGGGAAAGAAATGATAGAAAAAATTGAAAAGGAAAAAAACAATAGAAAAAGAAAAAAATGAACTACGTTACAACTTGGTAGTAAAGAAGGCAGCAGATGCTGCAATGAAAGAAGCAACCATTACCAAGCATATCATGACACTCCCAACAATCTCTCTTTCAAGATATTAGTCGTCCTGATAAACGCACATCGGCAGGCCTGGCTGGCACCTACACAGAGGAAGTAAAAAAGGGACTAAAAATAGCAAACCTACCTGAGATAGATGTCCCCAATGATGTAGACTCTGCAGCGATTTTCCAGGTGGCCCCACAACCATCATTGCAAACTACGTATGAATCAAGCACCATTCAGAAACCTACTCCTCAATCCTCTGACGAAAACCAGTCAGTCTGTCCTAAAGCACGCCACCCGTCAATCTCAACAGCGAGCACCACAAGTGAACTTTCTCACATTCAAGCCCATGAGACGGCAATTTCAACAATGGACACAGAGGCCACCACACAAGAGGAGGAACTAGAGATTAACAGCAGTACGAGAACCATCAGAATACAAAGAACAAAGAAAGCCAAAGCCAGTGACAAAAATCCTTTACGACGGAATACCAGCAGACCCAGAGGACCTAGGGCTTCAAGTGTATGCACACGATCCAAAAAAGTACCTTAATCATGATAGGAAAAGAAATAAAGGCACGAAACATAAAGTTTCTATTGTTTAACAGAAAATTTATAAATAAGGAAGAAAAAAATAAAGAGGCACCTGGTAGCAGGATCCACTGACGTCCATGGGAAAATTATTCTGGGAAGACACAAGCTAAAGGGCGTTAGGAACGAATTCTCAGAGACAGTAAAGTCTACAACCAAAGCTGCAAAATGACGAGTCTCAGAATCTTGCTATACAACGTCCTACATTGGCAAACGAGAAAAAATGAATTTCTAACGTCTATGCCTCCCACTCCAGATGTCATTCTAATTAACAGCCATGGATTAAATGACAGTGAAAGACTAAAAATTTTCTCTTACAACACTTACCAGAGGAATAAATCAAGGGAAAGAGCCGACGGGGTCGCTCTTGCTGTCAAAAAAGGGCTCCAGCACCGAATCATCAATGATTTCGATCACGAATTTATGGTGGTAGAAATCAATACTACCAAAGGCCATGTCATCTTAGCAACTGGCTATCTCCCACCACACCGTCCTTTCCCACCATACCCAGATTTCCTGAGACTAATAAGGCTACACACCTCTGTTTATTTCCTAGGAGACTTAAATGCCCGACACAGAACCCTTGGAAACCAAGACAAAAATACCGTCGGTAATAGCATCTCCAGCCTTGTGGGAGACAACCGTCTACAGCACCTAGGTCCTACTTTCCCTACTCTAATACGCCATAATTCTGCCACAAGTCCAGATATAGTCGTAAGCAGCAGACATGGGCACTTCAACTATCATCTACCAGTCATACTGGACATCTCAATAAATCCAATCCTAATCCTAACCACCCCAAGATTTGACCATAAAAATGCTGACTGGGACAAATACAAAGAAAGGTTAGAAAATAAACTCTCCAATGATCTAAATGGCAAATCAGCCGTAGTGATTGATTTAGAGACAGAAAACTGGTTCTGAGATATCCTCGAAGCCAAAAAAGCAAGCATCCCCATAAGAACTTACTGAACAACTCCATATCCATCTCATACGCCTGATCTGCATCTACTGCAGACACTATACCAGGGGATCAGGACCCTGGCCAATCTAAGAGGCTGGAATCAAGAGTTGAGACAGCAACTCTGTAGAATAAGGGAAAGATTACTGGACACATGCAGAACCCACTATGACTCCAAATGGGCAGAGCTTACTGCCCAACTCTCATCCAAAGCCAAAGGTCAAAAAGAGTTCTGGCGGCAACTAAAAACGCTAATGGGCAACGATGTGAGACACAGCTCCTAACTCCTAGACTCCCAAGGCAATAAACACTACTGAGACGAAGAGAAAGAACTCATCCAACGTACGCACTGGAGAAACGTATTCCACATCTCAGACAAAAACCAATCCTTCGACAAGGAAACGGAAGTTAGGGTGATGGAAGATATAAGAATGCACGCAGAATTACTCAGCACAGACCCGATGGTAAACCTACAAAACTTGTCACACGAAGATCCACTGATTAGCCCAATTTCAGTAGAGGACATAACCAATGCGATCAAACGCATCAAAAACAAAGCCCCAGGGCTTAGCCTGATCAGAAAAACAGAGCTGTTACAACTGCCAAATAAACCAGAAAAATTTAGGCCAATATCTCTACTTCCTGGGACTCTGATCAAGCTTCTACATGACTTCCTAATGGACAGGAAAGCATAGCTAAAAGTAAGCCAATTAGTGGGACAGGAATTTCCACTCCAGAGTGGAGTTCCACAAGGAAGTACACTCTCCCCATACTCTATGCAATATATACTTTACCCAATCCACCCCCTGCAAGAGACAGTAATTATGTCATGTATGCAAATGATATAACCCAAATCATCTCGCATCCTTCTCGCCGTAACAACTTTATAAGAATTGCGACAGACAGAGCAATAGGAATAATTTGCAACTTCGAAGAGCAATGGAAAATACGAACTAATAAAAACAAATTTCTTGTCATTCCAGCTGCAAGAATAAAACCAGGCAATCCTAATCTTGAATCCATTGACATTCCATTTCCTAAAGAGGGTAAACTCTTGGGCGTAAAGTTGACTAACACAGGAATATTATCACATGTGAATGAGAGACACAAAATCGCCAGCAGGGCTGAAAAGATTTTCCAGCTGTCCTGAGGAAATCAAGCTTCGGCTCTATAAAACTCAAATCCGACCCATACTCTAATACCCACCTGTCCCATTAAATACAATATCGCAATCCTCCTGGTACAAACTCCAAGGTGTACAAAACAAAGCTATTCTCTGGGTAAAAGGGATAAGATGGCCCAACCCTCGACCTTCGGTGAGAGAACTCCACGAGACATATAACCTCAAGCCAATTAACATCCGCATACACAGAATGACAGAAAAAACATGGGACCGCCTGGAATACACAGAAGATGCAAATTATACAAAGCTCGCAGAAATCCACAACATAACTAAAGGTGAACATAAATGGTGGCCCAGAAGTCTCATAAGAACAAGACAACCACCCCCAGTACCAATATCCTCCAGTACCACCGTGTGAAGCACATAGCATAATTTTTATAACACTGCCTCAACACTACGTGCATCTCACGTGGAATATGTTAGCCATAATAACACTCCTCTGACCGCCTGCATACCATGCAAAATGCGTCACTATAATAACATTCTCACAAAAACGTTGTCTCTACACTACCTACATTCCATGCAGAACGTGTCCCAATAATAACACCATTCTTACATAACCAACATACCAAACAACTGAACAATAATGCCTGCACACCACGCGAAGCGGGTCACTATAATGCCATTGTTCATACACCGCCTTCACACCACGCAAAGCGGGTCACAATAATGCCAGTGTTTATACACCGCCAGCACACCACGCAAAGTGGGTCACAATAATGTCCGTAGTTATACACTGCCTTCACACCACGCAAAACGGGTCACAATAATGCCAGTGTTTATACACCGCCAGCACACCACGCAGAGCGTGTCACAATAATGCCAAAGGTTATTCATCCCCTGCACATCACGCAAAGCAGGTTACAATAATGCCACTCTTTACACATCGCCTACACACCACGCAAATCGCGCAACTATAACAACACAGTTCTCACCTGACTGCACACCATGCAAAGCAGGTCACTATCAATGCACCACTCCCATACTACCTGCATATCATGTAAAGCAGGTCAGAATCATGGCACTGCTTCCCACACTACCTCATAGCCCTGCTCCCACATTCCCTTGATCCGTGCTGTGCGTCTCACCATAGCACTGTTCCCACACTGCGTGCATGCCACGCAATCCGTGTCATAATGATAACACGGTCTTCATACTGTCGGCATAACACACACAACGTGTCATCATAACACAGCATCCCTACACCGCCGATATCATGAAGATCCTGTCTGCTTTTGTACAATCTTTAAATACTAAAAATAGAAACTGCCTCTAATTAATCCTCGAAGGTTGCAACATTGCCTGGGACAATATTGCAACATAGAAGAGTTAGAAGCAGTCACTTCACCAACCTTTCACAGCCAACGCCACGATCTCCTATGGCTCGAGTGAGGAGACCGAGATGAAGGATAGAGAGGCGAGTTGAAGACAGGTTATCTTCAAACTCACTTTCTTTTCTTTCTTTTTTTTTTTCTTTTTTTTTCTTTTTTTTTTTTAAATAATTGCCGCCCGGTTTATGGGACTAGAGTAGGTGTACTTGTGAATGTGACTAAGGATTGATACGGTGAGAAGTTATATGGTTGGAATGATATGAGAATGAGTTGTTTCATATGCTTATCTAGGGGGTGGTGCATTGAGAAGAGTTTCTAAGGAGTCTTCGTTCTCCAGCAGTATCTTAACACAGCGAGCTGCAACAGCTTCCCTCTGTGGTGAGTCAGCAATTTTGTTGGAGAATTCTGGTGGACGAATGGCGTCAAGAACAGTACAATCTAGAAGATAGTATGTGAGAGGGAGACGTAATTCTTCGCAGTGTTGACATTCTCTTGGGACATGGCAGACTCTATGAATGATCACTGCTGCTTTTCTGGGCATGGAGCGGGGGATGGTGATTTTCTCATATTCTGTGACTGTTCTGTACCATGTTGCCGATGGTGATGAGGCTTGTACTCATACCAAGTGTTTGATTCTTTCAATCTGATAAGATGTCTTCTTATCTAAGGTTTTCACCTGACTGAGGCTAGGTTTGAGCGGCGAAAATGACTGGGAATGAAGGCTCCTTTTTGCTGCTGTGTCTACTTCATTCTGTTCTATGCTGACGTGGCTTGGGATCCAGTGTAAGCAGATTGCCTTCCCTTGTTCGGAGATCTGTTGTATGCGATACAGACATGAACGTCATAAGGCTTACGTTGTCGATTAGGTCTTTGTTCAGTAATGTATGGATTGCTGTGCGCGAGTCAGTAAATATGTAGATGGAGGACTCAGGACGGAAGAGGGCATGGCTGAGAGCTGATTTGATGGCGTAAAGCTCAGCCTGTAAAATTGTAGCAGTGTCACTAATGCGGTAGGTATGTGTTTCCTCATTGATAAGAAACGCCGCTCCCGCTATGGCCCCGTGTGGATCAACTGACCCGTCAGTGAAGTAGGCAGCGACATGCGTCTCGTTTACCTTTATTTCGATGATTTCTTGTAAATGCTGTATGCCATTGCGAGAACTTTGGGCTTTTGTTTTCGGGAGACTTTATGACTGTGGACATAAGAGGTGGGTCCCATGGATACGGCACTCTGTAACTTGGGTGAGGGACATCTATTCCTCTAGATTTCATCATGGGAAGAAGGTTGAATTCTGTCAAAGAAAGGAGTACAGCCTTATGCCATGGAAAGTTGCAAAGGTGAGGGGCTTCAGGTTGAGAAAGGAGCAGGTGAAGATCTGCCTGTAATGTAGAGGGTTGATTGCGGATGTTATTTTGCAAACATGTCCTACTATGATTTGCTGTATTCTGGTTTATAGGGAAACCAGTCCAGTTTCTTGGCGCAGGTTTACCAGTCGTGTCCACCTTGGTGCTCCTGGTATGACATGCATACATTTGTTTTGTATTGACTCGTGTGTTGACCTGTGCTGGGGTTAGGTCAAGAATGGAGAAAGAGCTGTAGTCGATTAAAGATCTTATGGCATGAATGTAAAAAGATCTGAGTACATGGTATCCTGCACCAATGGTTGAGCACGTTAGGCGGCGGAGGACATTAATTCTTGATTTTGCTCTGTCAAGGAGATATTTTAGTTGAGATGAGGAGTCATTACGTTCATTGAAAATGACTCCTAGACACATGTGGGAATTAACCCATTGAATTCTTTCTGCGTTTGGATATAGATTTTGGTTTGGTATGGAATGCCTTATTTGAAGGGCCTGGGTTTTGTTGGGGTTGATCTTTAGACCGAGACCCTTGCACCTGTTGTCTAGGAGATCAAGGGCTTGTTGCATGTTGGGGAGACGAGCTTGTCCAGTGGCTATTAACTGTAAATCATCGGCGTATGCAAAGAGATGAGCATTCTGAGGTAGTGGCATGGTGAAGAGGTCTATGAGGAGGTTGAAGAGGAGTAGGCATAGGATTCCCCCTTGTGGTGTGCCATTCTCAAACACCATGAAGTCAGAGTATGTGTTTTGGAATCGGACTCTTGCTCTTCTGTGATGGAGATAATCATTGGCCCAAGCTAACAATTTCCCAGTAATGCTCTTTGTAGCTAGGTGACTGATGATGACTGATCGTTGTGCTTGTTCGAAGGCTTTTTCCAGGTCAAGGAAGATTGCTAAACTGTCTTTTCCATCAATAGTGCTATGGATAACAGCCAAGTTGTCCTTGGTGCCGAGTCCTTTACAGTATGCAAAAATGTGGTGATGTCGGCAAGGAACACAGTGTTGTAATCTGGTCAGAACTGCTTGTTCCATTGTTTTGCCGAGGCAGGATAAAAGGGATATAGGACGGTATGTAGGCTGTGATGTCTGTTTCGGGATAGGAGGGATGTTGGCCTCTTTCCATCTTGCTGGTAAACATCCTGCTGCAAGTGAGGAATTGAATAGGTGTGTCATACGGTCTAGGGCTTGTGGGCCAAGGTGGTTCAGCATGGAGTAGGAAATTCTGTCTATTCCTGGAGCTGTATCACTTCCAGTATTGTGTTGGTCATGAGTGTGCATGTACCTAGGAGCATACATATGTGCACGGATGTGTATGCATGTATGTGTATATATATGCATGTGTATATGTATATATATATATATATATATATATATATATATATATATATATATATATATGTATGTATGTATGTGCATGTGTATATGTGTGTATATGTATGCACTAGTATGTATATAAGTGTGTACGTTCATGGGAGTATATGTTCACGAAGTATATATATGTGCATGTGCTGGTCATGAGTGTGCATGTACCTAGGAGCATACATATGTGCACGGATGTAGTCCATCTCCTTCTGGGTTGTAAGCAGTAGTAGCTGAGGTCTGTCTATCTTCAGGGTTGAAGGCGGTAGCAGCTGAGGTCTGTCCATCTTCTTCAGGGACAGAGCTCGGTTCGGAGGAAGGAAGGTCTTGTTTCTTCCTTTTTGGAAGTTTTAGCTTTTGCTTTAGGCATGATGAAAGGGCCTTGCTATCTGAGATCTCAGGTTTATGCTACTGGTAAGCGGCTCAACACTTCGAACTTACCCCTGAGATCAGCCTAACACCACCTGGCGACAAACCCTTCTCAGCAGTTGAAGGCAGATCTAACCTGAGATCCCCCTGCGTGGCACTGCCCTTGGGGTTCACCTTTGCTGCTGATGGGACCCTTGCTCAATTTTTCTTTGTATTTTTGCCAGTCTGCTTTTTTGTAGTCTTTTGTTCGTTGTCTGGGTATCATTATTAGTGATGTGGATATGATGGCTAGTACTGGCAGGTGGTCACTGGTGGCTAATTGGCCTTGTGAGAGGTATGTGTTGAGGTTACCGTACCTATTCGTAATAACGAGGTCTGGGGTTGTTGTCGTGTTGTGTCTTATTAGTGTTGGGAAATCTGGTCCCACGATGATAGCTTGGCCATGGTTGACGTAGGTGGCGAGTCGACAGCCCATAGGGATGTTATTCCCGTGCCCTAAGATGCTGTGTCGAGCATTAAGATCCCCCATCAGATATACGGGTTTTTGCTGTCTGAGCAGACGCATGATGTCAGCGTCAGGCAGATAAGGACGTCTCGGTGGGAAGTATGCTGTGGCAATTATTACTGGGCCAAGTGATGTGTCCAGTTCGATGGCCAGAACCTCGGCCTGGAATTCATCAATGAACTTGTGTTTAATGTTATTTTTTACTGCAACTGCCACCCCATCATTTGCTTCACCAGATAGTATACGGAGTCTGGTCATCCTTAGAATTTTTCTTTTTTTGATCATGTGGAGACTTGACGTGGTTCTTCGAACCCATTACGAATTTTGCTGGGATTTCTCTTTTCTATCATGCTAGGCATGATATTGATGTTTCCCTGTCGAAAGTGTTTGTGAATTTTTTATTCTTTTTCTGGGGAATGGTAATCTGGGTTACTGAACATGTATTTTATGTTACCTTTGTTTATTTCGTCCCCTATTGTCTTCCTGTTGTTGTTGTGAATTCTTTTTGGTTCATTTGCATATAGCCTGATGCCGAGTACTTTAGGGTCAGTGGAGACAGCATCCTTGAGGGTAGCCTGTGGGGTTGATGCGTCGATGTCTTGGCCGACTTTAGAGCTGTTGCTGGGCTGGGCTGATCTTGGGGCCTCGGCATGAGCGTCACTTAGTGCGCGTGGCACTGAGCGTGAGCGTGCTCTAGCCCCTTCAAACTGCTTGGTGGATATGTGTGTAGTTACTATACGCATGATGAATGTCAGCGCCTGGTTACTTTCACCTAGGGCAATCTCTATATTTATCTCCTCTTATTCTTCGTCTTCCCCCTGCTCACTGAAGAGCCTGTCGTGCCTGTCTAGGGCTCTTACCTGTGAGAAAACGCTCTCTTGCGAGGTTGAGATCTCCATGACGTGTTCTTGTGTCTCTGGGGCAATAACCCTGAGTATCTCTGCCGAGTTGGGGTCTGCCTTCAGTGTAACCTCTGGGAGGCCAGCTCTGCATAGTCCTCTATTGGCGATGGCATTATAGTCAGGGTTTTTTTCTTTTAAGCATGTTAGGTGGGCGTCTATTAGCACCGTCAGGATCTCGAGAGAGGTGTTATTAGGAGGCTGTATAATTGGTTGGTTGACCTTGGGAGTGGCGTTCTGTATCGATTAAATTATCATGTCTTTCGTTGCCGAGATGGTGGCAGAGGCAGCGTGTTTGGCCACTTCGCTGTAGCTTTTGTTCTCTGCTGCCTTGACCTTATCTGCCTTTTTTGTCTCTGTTTCTTTAATTATCTTTTTTCTTTCAGGGCAACTGTTAGCCAGAGTACGATGGTCTCCTTTGCACCTGAGGCATTTTTTGAAAATATTGTTGCATTCCGTGTAGGTTTGCCCTGTCTCTCCATATTCAGAACAATATTTGGTTGTTTTATTGTGGCATTTACTTTTGTTATGGGTATATTCATAACAGGGCATGCATTGACTGATTGCTGTGAATCTTTCTGGTTCTATTTGACTTGGTGTGACTGAAAAAGCAAGCATTTTCAGTCCTCTCTCTTTTATGAGGTTGGCAGAGGTGAGGCTATTAAGGCGAACCTTAATGATATTGTACTTTTGCATTATATGGACGTCGTCTACTTTAGCATGGGTGGTGGTGCGTTCAATCTCGGCTGCTATTGTGTCGGAAGGCAGGTCAGTAATACTCTTGTCCATGCCTTTGAGTACAAGGGTTAGTCTGGCTCGTTTTTCTGGCGAGAGAACTGGGTGGCAGTTAATTCTCCTGAGGGCTGCCTTTGTTTGATCTTCGAAGATCTTGTTGAAGTCATTTTTCGGTAGTGACTTGGGCGACGTAACTATCATAGCTGGTGTGGAGTCTTAGTAGAGAGATTTTATTCTCATTGATAATCTGAGAGAGCTCAGATCGTAGGTGGTCAGAGAGACTTCCACTAACTTTGAGTCGTACTCTAGGCATTGCTGTTACATCATTAAGATTACGTTAAACACACCAATAATCCTACCGAGGTCCACCCCTCATTAATGTCCCCCCTTCTAAAAGGAGATGAGGCCAGGGTGGAGATACCTAACACTACACTTCTTTACCCAATCTCGGGGAGCGAGCTCACACACGAGGTATGGTTCAGAGGGTGTCCCTTGGAGTGTATGGAGATCCGCTATCTCGCCCGCAGGTCGAGGCGTGATTCCATACACCGCCCACTTCAAAGAATACACCCCCCATGATGTGGCGTGTAGTGTCCAAAGGACGGCCAACTCGAGGGTGCAAGTATCCGTGGGGGACAAGAAAGCACAGTAAAATGCGGTGTGATCAGGTGAGCAAGAGTAAACAAGTCAACGCCAGGTGAGTCGCAATAATGCCACACCTGGCAGGTGGCTCTGAGTCACGCCAAACAAGTGACAATGATGCCACACCTGGCAGGTAGCAGAGTACCACGCAAAGCAGGTGATACAGGTGTCAGGCAGAGTGGGTCTCAATAATGCCTGTTCAGGGAGCTGTTCTCTGAGAGGCCTACTCAGTGGGAGAGCTGCCAGGTGAGTCGAATGCATCGCTGACCTACAGCAGGCTGATCAAAACTCCAATTTATGTCAAGCAAGCGGTTACGCCCCCCCCCCTTTCATTTCCCTCTTTTTCTTCATTTCAGGTAGCTAGCTACTATCATAGCCTTCTTCTTCTTCCTTTTCTTCCTTCGAAAATCTTAAGATTCTCTTCTTCTCTAGTATTAAAAAAAAGAGTTCAGCACTTGCGATCCTTCAGCAGAGCAAGACACAGCAAGCAGCAACAAGGCCTACCCAGGCCTTAGCTGTCGGGGGAGCCGCCCTGGCTCTCCCCGTCGATCTCCAGCACACCAGCCATACCTGTGGGTACTCACATCCACAACCAAAAGCTCCTTAA
>NC_091580.1:15306379-15318879 GCF_042767895.1 Penaeus vannamei | reverse complement strand
TGCATTTTCATCGGCTTGATACTTTTTTGATCCGGCTCAAAAATATTGAAATATTTGACAAGCTAAATCATAACCCGATTCTGTGTAAGCATTTTGTCACCGGGCTTTAATGTGACAGTTTAAAGGGTGGATGTTTCTTTCTATCTTCGTCCCTTTTAGTTTATTCAGACCTTTTTCCGAGCGTTGTTATATTCGCTCTTTTAGGTACAATAACAATGTGTCTTCTATTTTTTTTTTCTTAATCTTTGGAAGTGTCTTCATGTACGAGGTACCCTTGAGTCCTTATCACAACCAGAAAATAATACCAAGCCAATACAAAATCTTTTTGTAAAAAAAATTGGCTTCAACACCAGATCCCTCTTTGTTTTATCAAAAATCTTTGAAGCGAGAGCAAGTGATTTGACTCTATTACATTTTCTCGCCAATGCACCCGTAGAAATTTATACATTTAAATCTTTATGATTTGCCGAATATTAACGAAGGTTACTCTAGATCAAGAAAACAGATAAGCACAGCATTGATATGTACACAGCGACGGGGAGACTTGTTTGAAGGTAGTGTTGCCAGAGCTTCTGTAATTTCTAAAGATTTAAATAAATTTTGACCAGCTGTCCGAATTCAAGGAATTAATATAACTAAAAGAAAATCCAACGATTTTCGTATTTTTATAAATCATTATCAAGAATTGCGAATTAGACGAATAGTCCCTTCAACTCCCGTAAACATTCATCGACTTTTACTCTTCTTGCATTTTTCCCCAGCCAGTGCTGGCGATAAGAGCGTAGTTCTCTCGTGTAAAGTGGCTTCCATTTCACCCCTTCGGCCCTCCCCCTTGTGGCTCTTCCTTCCCCTTTCCCGCAGGCGAGTCCCCTTAGTCTTTACGGCTTCTTGTGGCGAGCGTGGAAGGGGCAGCAGTGGGAAGACGAGGAAAGCAGAAATCCAGAAGAAATCATATACTTGAAAATCCTTTATTATTTCGTAAAAAATTAACATTATTTAATTTAACAAAAGGCAGAGAAACAAGTCAAATTCTCCATTTTCTTTGTAAAGACAGGAAACTGATGAGATGATAATAAAAAGAGATAAAAGAGCTCGTTAGGCTTTCCACCTATATTTTTCTTTGCGTCACTATTAAGGCATCACTCTATCTATCTATCTATCTTTTTTCTTTCTCACCCTCCTCTCCCTTTATCTTTTTCTCTCCCTCCTCTCCCTTTCTCTCTTTAACTCCCTCCTCTCCCTTTCTCTCTTTAACTCCCTCCTCTCCCTTTCTCTCTTTAACTCCCTCCTCTCCCTTTCTCTCTTTCTCTCCCTCCTCTCCCTTTCTCTCTTTCTCTCCCTCCTCTCCTTTTCGCTCTTTCTCTACCTCCTCTCCCTTTCTCTCTTTCTCTCCCTCTCTCTATCTCTCTCCCTCCTCTCTTTCTCTCCATCCTCTCCCTTTCTCTCTTTCTCTCCCTCCTCTCCCTTTCTCTCTTTCTCTCCGTCCTCTACGTTTATCTGTTTCACTTCGTCCTCTCCCTTTCTCTCCCTCCTCTCCCCTTCTCTCTTTCTCTCCCTTTCTCTCTTTCTCTCCCTCCTCTCCCTTTCTCTCTTTCTCTCCCTCCTCTCCCTTTCTCTCTTTCTCTCCCTCCTCTCCCTTTCTCTCTTTAACTCCCTCCTCTCCCTTTCTCTCTTTAACTCCCTCCTCTCCCTTTCTCTCTTTAACTCCCTCCTCTCCCTTTCTATCTTTCTCTCCCTCCTCTCCCTTTATCTCTTTCTCTCCCTCCTCTCCTTTTCTCTCTTTCTCTGCCTCCTCTCCCTTTCTCTCTTTCTCTCCCTCTCTCTATCTCTCTCCCTCCTCTCTTTCTCTCCATCCTCTCCCTTTCTCTCTTTCTCTCCCTC
Source organism: Penaeus vannamei (assembly GCF_042767895.1). Classification (NCBI taxonomy): domain Eukaryota; kingdom Metazoa; phylum Arthropoda; class Malacostraca; order Decapoda; family Penaeidae; genus Penaeus; species Penaeus vannamei. The sequence continues at coordinate 15,316,998 of NC_091580.1, read as the reverse complement.
CTCTCCCTTTCTCTCTTTCTCTCCCTCCTCTCCCTTTATCTCTTTCTCCCCCTCCTCTCCCTTTCTCTCTTTCTCTCCCTCCTCTCCCTATCTCTCTTTCTCTCCCTCTCTCTCTTTTTCTCCCTCCTCTCTTTCTCCCCCTCCTCTCCCTTTATCTTTTTCTCTCCCTCCTCTCCCTTTCTTTTTTTTCTCTCCCTTTCTCTCTTTCTCTCCCTCCTATCCCTTTATCTCTTTCTTTCCCTCCTCTCCCTTTCTCTCTTTCTCTCCCTTTCTCTCTTTCTCTCCCTCCTATCCCTTTATCTCTTTCTTTCCCTCCTCTCCCTTTCTCTCTTTCTCTCCCTTTCTCTCTTTCTCTCCCTCTCTCTCTTTTTCTCCCTCCTCTCTTTCTCCCCCTCCTATCCCTTTATCTTTTTCTCTCACTCCTCTCCTTATCTCTCTTTCTCTCCCTCTCCTTATCTCTCTTTCTCTCCCTCTCCTTATCTCTCTTTCTCTCCCTCTCCTTATCTCTCTTTCTCTCCCTCTCTTTATCTCTCTCCCTCCTTTCTTTCTCTCCCTCCTCTCCCTTTCTCTCTTTCTCTCCCTCCTCTCCCTTTCTCTCTTTCTCTCCCTTTATCTCTTTCTCTCCCTCTCTTTATTTCTCTCCCTCCTCTCCCTTTCTCTCTTTCTCTCCCTCCTCTCCCTTTATCTCTTTCTCTCCTTCCCCTCCCTTTATCTCATTCTCTCCCTACTCTCCCTTTCTTTCTCTCCCTCCTCTCCCTTTCTCTCTTTCTCTCCCTCTCTCTCTTTCTCTCCCTCTCTCTCCCTCCTCTCTTTCTCCCCCTCCTCTCCCTTTCTCTCCCTCCTGTCTTTCTCTCCCTCCTCTCTCTCTCTTTCTCTCTTTCTCTCCCTCCTCTCTCTCTTTCTCTCCCTCCTCTCTCTCTCTCTCTCTCTCTCTCTCTCTCTCTCTCTCTCTCTCTCTCTCTCTCTCTCTCTCTCCCTCCTTTCTCCCCCCCCCCGTTCGCTTTCTCTTTCTTTCTCTCCTTCCTCTCTCTCCTTACCCCCCCCCCCCTCCTCTTTCTCTCTCTTTCTCCCTCTCCTCTCTTTCCTCTTCCCCCTCTCTTTCGCTCTCCCTCTCTCTTTCTTCTCTTTATATTTCTCCCCTCCTCTCTCTCTCTCTATTTCGCTTTCTCCCTCTCCCCTCTCTCCCTCTCTTTTTCCCCCTCCTCTCTCTCTCTTTCTCTTTCTCCCTCCCCATTCTATCTCTCTCTCTCTCTTCCTTTCCCAGCATCATTTTTGTATATGCCATAATAGAGGAGAGCTAAGGCCGCATTTCTTGCCTCGCTCTCTCCGGCGCGCCTTCCCTCCCTTTCCTCTTCTCGTCCTTTCAGATCGAACTCTTTCTCTTTTCTCTGCCGCCGACTATCGCTCCCTCCGGCTTCATCCCCAACGTCTTGGGACGCCTCTCGCTTCGCAGAATTCGGGCCCTCCATTTCCTTTCAAAAATGAATAATTCGATAATTACATCCGTATCTATCAATCTATATGTTTATATGTATGTAAATATATGTATATATACATATCATCATCATCAGCCATTCTCTGTCCACTGCTGAACAAAGGCCTTCCCAGTTACTTTCCATGTCTTTCTGCACTGTGCCATTCTCTGCCATGTGTTTCCTGCATATTTTACAATCTCATCTTTCCAGCTTGTTTCTGGATGTCCCATACTGCGTTTACCATCTCTTGGATACCAATCGATTAGTCTCTTGCTCTTCCGGTCTTCCTCCCTTCTAGCTAAATGCCCAGCCCATCTCCACTTTTGCTTTTTAATGTTCTATTATATTTTTACTTTAGTCTGTTCTCTTATCCAAGTACACCGTTTCTTATCTCTAAGAGATACCCCTATCCTTAACCGCTTCATTGCTCTTTGTGCCCTCCTTAGTTTATTTTCTGTTTACTTATTTAGTTTCCAAGTTTCACATCCGTATATCATAGATGGGAATACACACTGTATTTTTTTTTTTTTTTATTTTTTTTTTTTTTTTGCTTCAAGCATGTTGGCAAATTGCTTTTCATGATTTGACAATGTTTCCCAAACGCTTTCCATCCAATTGTGATTCGTCTCTTTATTTCGATTTCATAATCTCTATCAAGCGTTAGTGACTGTCCTAGATATAAATATTCATTAACTTCTTGAAGAATCTCATCTTCGATTTTAATCTTGACATTTTGTACCCTGCTGTTAAACATTACTTTTGTTTTAGACCAGTTCATTTTAAGGTCTACATTCAAACTTTCCCTAATGAGGTCATTTAGCATATCATGCAATTCTTCAGCAGTTTCTGACATCAGGATTATGTAATCTGCAAATCTTAGATAATATAAGTATTGACCATTTATATTTAATCCCTTCCTTTCCCAATTGATCTTCCGGAAAATACTTTCGAGACAGGCTGTAAACAGTTTAGGTGATATTGTATCTCCTTGTCTCACTCCCTTTGCTATCTTTACTTTGTCTGAATCCTTATGCAGTCTTACGGTTGCCGTTCCATTTGCGTAAAAAATTTGTAGAAGTTTTATATGTCTATTTATTCCTTGCTCACGTAGTGAATTTAGAATACCCTCTTGTTCTACCGAGTCAACAAAGGCTATATACATATACTTATATGTATATATTTATCTACACACACTTGTCTATTTACTTACATGTGTATACACACATGCACGCACACACACATAGATAGATAGATAGACAGAGAAAAGGGAGAAAGAGAATTAGAGAGGTTAAAATATGAAAAAAATCTACTTGAAGCCCGCTGTCGAGACACATTTTTCTAAATATTTTCACCCCCTGTCCAAATGTCTACCTTTATACCTTTTTGCGGGCTGGTAGGCCATGGTACCTCATATTAAGATGATGTGCGCGAATTTAGTAAGGAGGCCTTATCATTCCTGAAAATATTATTCGCTTATATATATATATATAAAAAAACCGGTAAATTAGATAAATTAATAGAATAAACTAATCATTCGCAGCAAATCGTAAAAGATAGATCGCAAGCGAAGGTACCATGATGGATGCATATCTGCCCCTTATAAAGACAATGAAAATTCATCAGCGCTGAATCCCGCGTGTTCTTCCGTCTCTTACGAAGGTGCAAGAAACTACATTCTTGGTTTTTCGTTAAACGTTAACTCTCTTTTTGTATGTGTGTCTCTGTCTCCCTCACTCACTCATTCTCTCTCTCTCTCTCTCTCTCTCTCTCTCTCTCTCTCTCTCTCTCTCTCTCTCTCTCTCTCTCTCTCTCTCTCTCTCTCTCTCTCTCTCTCTCATTCATTCCATGTACCTATCTGAGCACGTGATGCTTTCAGGATATTTTAATGTGATACGACTAGAGGAAGACTGGATATCCGCATCCACGTCCGCTGTTATCCATATCATTTTTAACATCCGCACCCGCGTCTGCATCTATATTGTTACATGTCTGCTTTTTTCCGTCGTTACTTCTCTTCTTCCGTTCTTCAAATCTCTATTTTTTCAAGTACGATGACAGGGAATCTTGAAGACACTGTTTTCTACCTCTTTTGAATTGGCATTAATACAAGGGTTTATCCTTTTCAAAAGATGAAATGCTGAGCTATTACACAATGCTTTTGTAGGAACTGGAGGCTTTGTGTTTCATCACAAAAGACTTTCACTTGAGGTGAAAGTGATGGAGCCACAATAGATTCCTAAACTCTATCTCTTTTTGCAGTCAATGTCTGTGACTCCGTTTTACTTTGATTTGTCGTCTGTGTTTCTGTGAAGAATCCACGTTTGTTATAATAGCAATTCTTGGTGTGACAAGCTGCCTGTTCACTTTACTTCTAAAATACCCTGTGTGCAAGTGGCCTCACAGCGCTTGCAGATCCTCCCTATTCCCGGTCACGAACGTATCCTGTGCAAGTCTCATATAGCAATATAAATAACTATATACTTTCATCATTCTACCATGATTTATTTTTGATAATAACTTATGCTGATTTCCTATGCGACCTGTTATGACATCAAAACCCCCGAACCTGCATGATCTTGAAGGAAAACCCGACAAAAGCCTTCAAATAAAAATAGATTGATAAATAAATAAAAATAATCTTGCAATACGCGAGAAGGCGTTACATTTGTAAGAGCGCTGAACATTACCCACAGTTTTCAAAGAACGAACTCTTTCTTTCTCCATCTGCTCATGCTTCTAGAAGACATTGTAATCCCGATCGAAGAAATCCCCTGCACTGTAGCAGCTGTGAACCGTTACACCAAAACACACAAAGGTTCGATGACTTACCATTTGCTGCCATTTGCGAGCAATGACTTGGAGGAAGCCTTAAAGTACTTGTCTGAACTCGGCGACTTTAGCCCGGCCATTACTCACCGCCGCCAATGTTTCTTCGGTAGGAAGATATATGGGCAATGCTTTTACCAGTATCGTGTGATTTGTGTTTGGCTGGTGACAAACCTCTCTCTCTTTCTTTCATTCTCTCTCTCCCTCTTCACTTTTTTTCTTCTCTCTCTCTCCTTCTCCTTCTCCCTCTCTCTTTCTTCCCCCCTCTCCCCACCCCTCTCTCTGTTTTTGTCTCCATCCCCCTGTCTCCTTATTCTCTTTCTCTCTCTCTGTCTCCTTTCTTTCATTTCCTCTTTTCTTTCTTTTATCATTATTAGAAATTCAAAGAAAAGGTTTTACACAATAATTATTTTAAGAAATTCATGAGATAAGATACATATTACCTAAATATTTGAACTGATTTATGGATATTGATTCACTTAGTTCAACATGATTAACAAGTTTGTTAAAAATATGCTGTATCTGTACATAAACTCTATTTGGAATTGGGAGGTTGAAGCTCTGCTGATCTAAACCTGCTGTACAGAGGCCGCGGCAGCTCTACTGACGGAGTTCGTGCAGACGATGCCTTTGCTTCATGGTCGCCTTGAATAACACGGTAAGGCCGGCGATGTTTCTGCGGCGCTGGAGAATGTCGAGGCGTCCGAAAATTATTTTCTCTGCTCTCCTCTGGATGGCGTCTAGTGACCTAAGGTGCTCCTCCCCAGGTAAGCTGGGCAAATTCTATCAGTGACCTTGCTTGCGTCTTGTAGTACATCAGGAGTGCATCATGAGTTCTTTCACTCTTCGCAGCACCAACAGTCTTCTTGAAGTATTTACTGCTAAGGCTTTAACTTGATCGCTGAACGATATCTTCTTGTCAAAAGTGACCCCTAAGATGTGCAAGGAATCCTTTTTCTGTTGTCTTGTCTGTTAAGGTACAACTAAGGGGTGTGACTAGAAGATCGAATAATCGTGCACTCCTGTGTCTTATTTGCTGCTATTGTTACTTGCCACAATGTGCTCCAGTAAATATCATCTTCATATGCAATCGTCTCAGGTTATCCCATCTAATACGTCATTAATCGAAAAAGTAGAAAATATTTTAGTGACTGTCAAGCTATATTTAGAAAAGACTAGCCTTTTTCTGAATGAGAAAAAAGTCAATGGATTTGTATTGGTTTACGAAATGGTGTGTCACAACTAAAAGATAACATTGTTATAAGATTTTGATGGACAGTTGTCAAAATCCTTGATGTCCAATTTTATCAGCATATATTCTTTAGCATAAACATTGATCAAATGTTTAAAAAAAGTGATAGGCCTTTTACTATATATGAACAGGATCAGTATTCTTTTGAATCCCAAACTCGAATCATTGTTATGCAGTCTCTAGCACTCATGAAATAACAAACAGAGAGTTCAATGGCTTCAAAATTTCGCAGCAAAGGTAGCTGTAGAGTGTCTATAAAAGTATGACCATGCAATCCCCGCACTTTAAGCAGCTAGAATGGCTAAAAGTAGACGATAAATTTATCTATATCCTGTGCCTTGTGTGTGTATATATATATATATATATATATATATATATATATATATATATATATATATATATATATATATATATATATATTTATATATATATATATATAAATATATATATATATATATATATATATATATATATATATATACATATATATATATAATATATATATATATATATATATATATATATATATATATATATATGTATATATTTATATATATATATATATATATATATATATATAAAGAATAATCAGTCACCAAGATGGCTATATAACCTGGTGACTGTCAGTAAAATTATAAGTAAAATAAGGCAAAGTAATGATTTGTTCGTCTCAAGGACTAATACCACACCTAGCATGAAAATGGTAACGGTAAGAGGCCCTCTACTCTGGAATGAAATTCTTCAGGAGATTAAAATACAAGTTCTCTATCAGTATTTAAGCATAGATAAAGAATATATATTCTTTTTCAATATCAATTTCATCTATAATGATTTACTCAAATGCCATTGTTAGTGAATGGTGATAAGTTTCGTGGTCGGCATACTGTTATATCCCTGTTTTTTTTAAATGTCCCAACATGTGTTTTCTAGTTATAATTTTGAGACTTTACGAACGTGTTTTAACTGGATAGTAATGAATAACCAATGTAAATTGGAAATAAAGATCATTATTATTCTCTCTCTCTCTCTCTCTCTCTCTCTCTCTCTCTCTCTCTTTGCTCTCTCTCTCTCTCTCTCTCCTTGCTCTCTCTGAGGAACAAGGGTTACCTTCCCGAGTCTCCACTAGGGACCCGCGACCAGCGCTCGAAACCTACAGACAGTGGACCCGGGGCAACACACTTGACCGGGGTTCACGGCCCTGAACACACCTCTCCTTGGGGGCGCTCCCCCACGCGCGCCCCGCTCGGCGCCCTTTGGGCTCCCCTTGCCCACAGCTACACTGCACGAGACACCCCGCGCCACGCTACCTACCCGTCCTATCAATAAACAGCTGAACCAGAATTGTGTCTCCATAATCCACCAAATCAAGGCACCACGAAACCCTGACAACTGGTGGCAAGCGGGGGAATGACACGAACGACAAGCCTCCGAAAAACTATAAGTACATCATTGGCAATTTTACAAGTGCAATGATTTTCTTTCAAATATCTGAACAAGTGTCCATGCTCTTGTTCCATTTTTTCGTCATGGTATATCGTCGATTTTTTAAGGGAATACATCCCCATTTCTATCACTTATGAGAGTCATTTCTTTCTTTGGCGTTTTTCCTTAATATAACTCGATCATGCTAGCCTAGTTAGCATAAATCGTATAAAGCTTAAATCTTTTATTCTTGTGGGTGAAATATAACATGCAATTTCTTTAAGCTATTATCTGTTTCTTCGGGCATTCTAGGCCACGTGGCTAGAATTATAAGTATTGCCATATTCCTGATATTTTTTTTCTTATTCTCGTTTTATTTCACTGCGTTAACCGACGCCATATCGACGTTCAATTCAGATATTATTACTAAGTGCATTTATTTGGGCTCGGTTTAACTATGCATTTGTGGGATATATTTGAATATTGTATAATTTAGTTGATTTTTGCACAAACATTTTCTCATTCCCCACGCTTCCCACTTACCCCCGTCCCTACCCTCCCACTATTTCACCACGTCTCTCCTAAATCCCCTCCCTCTATATCCATGGGTTAAATTATCCGATTTTTTGTATTAGTTCGAATTGCGAATGTTTGAGATTTTCTTTTCGTATATATATTTATACAGAGTATGTCTTATTTATTCATATTTTATATGAATATCAACTTTTATGTATAAAGTGTTATATTCGTTCTCTAGTGCGAGTGACGTCACACATGGCTGGCCAGGTGATTTAAGGTCAGGTCTTGTCAAAAGATGACACACCTCACCTTTATGACCTTAGTGCTATTTCGAATTATGTTCCACATTTTTTTCTGAAATTCAATTTCATTTATATAAAACAACGATTTACTGTAGAGTGATGAATTTATTTCCGGTTTGCATGAATATATTGGGAACTGTAATAATATTAGCATGATTCAACGAATTAAATCATATGTTTATACGTTTTTATTATAGTATATTTCTGCATATTCCGAAGTATATTTCGTAATTATTCGTCTTTTTTATAGATATATTTTTCTTTAATTATTCATGTATGGTAAATCCTTCGTTTCATTTAATTTCTAGATCAATGTGTACTTGTTTTTCAAGATATTATTTATTTTTATATCTACTAGCTATTGCTATTTTTAGTGAATGTTAGGATTTATAGCCATCTGACTCGACCCAAAAATACATTCAAGCTATTTGTATTTATATCTTATTCAATGATCTCCATGTTAGAGATTAATTATATTATACAGCTACTATGATTTTCGCTCATCTTAATGACGAACCTCACCTCATCATTATTACATGGTCCTTGGTTACGACCCCCACCTGGGTATGGACATTTATTTAGCGTTAAGGTAATTAATATTAAGTTGTCCTTTATGTGCCGAGCTGCACACTTATCACTCGAGGCGATCTCAGCGTGGCGTTGCACCTTCTTATCGCTATACGTGAGATTATCACTGGTATTCCCCAAGATGGGTACCCAATTGCGTTCTGCGTATGAGCTGGATGAAGTGTCCCTTCTACTGTTGGGTCATCACGTCATCACTTTCCTCAAGTAATTTATTTTAAGTATCATTTACAACCACGAGGATTGTCATTCGGCTGTCAGTTGTCTCAGGGAAGCTGACCCAAACCCGCTTGCATCATGCATTGCTCTGCAAGCTTAGTCTGTTCTGCAACAGACCAGTCACCATTTCATTCATTTTATGTATTAATTAAAGTACCATTTTGTATGATTTCGCATAGTAGTTGATTAATATTGCAATTAACGTAAGTTCATTGTTATTATTGTGAATGTTTTTTTTTCGTGCTGTCAGATCGGTGATTGTTTTCATTGCATGCAATCCACATTGCCACCCCTGCCTACATACCTAACCCCACCCCCATCCTCACCCATACCTCTTTTACACCCCACCCCATCCTTCCCTTAGCCTCCTGCCCACCCACTCCACCTCCCCTTCGCTTATTTCTTCCAACTTCCACGCCATCCTTTTCCTTTTTTACTCGCTCTTGCCTTACTAATGTCTCTAAAAAACTAATGAATATCTATCAGCATTCTGTTTTCTACTCGTGCTATACTCTGACTTATTCATTTCATAACTCTCACCCATTAAATTAACACTCGTTTACTCACCACTCACTCAGCCACATGCGCACATCGTCCCGCAGAAACAAGTTAATTGCACAAGAATTACATGCGTACTGTTTCCGGAAGATAACCGACTTGCGCCAATCGTGTATTCTTGTCTTGCATTACGTTTTATCGTGCAAATGTTGTCTTGAGAAAGTATATTTTGATGTAATGAGTCGCTCCCAAAGTATGAGGACTGCATTACCTGTTTTCATTATTGCTTTGCCTCAAATTGCTGTTGGTGACGTGTGATAGACAACTTCAATGAAATGAGATACTCAGTTACTTTTAGTAAGACGTATACCGTATGCACTATTGCACTGCACACTGAACTCTGCATTGTTACATTTTTATTTCTTTTCCAAGGAAGTTCGCCGTTCAAGACAAGTCCTTGCAGACTGCGACACCTTTTGCTTCCTTGTAGTTTTGCACAATGCTTATCTCTTGTAGATTTTCATTTCCTGCTGAGACAATTGCAACTCAAGCAAATCCTTGTGGAATATTGCAATTGTCTTTCTAAGCATGCTCCTCTGTCTATCCTTGGACAGTGCATTATTGAAAAAATAAATAAAAAATCATGCAAATAATTGAATTAACACTGACATTACAATTTGATAATATTTTTATTATATCTTACGGCCCTTGCTATTACACAACCCCTCCTCCCCCCACCCCACCCCCCCGTTTGCCCTCCTGCCTCTCGCCCTTTCTCTGCCTCGGTGTACTTATTTCAGAGAATGCCAGCACCAAACCGTCGCGGACGACGGTTAGTAGCGTATGCCGAGCGATCTGAGGAACAAGGGTTACCTTCCCGAGTCTCCACTGGGGATCCGCGACCAACGCTCGAAACCTACACACAGTTGACCCAGGGCAGCACTCTTGACCAGGGTTCATGGCCCTGAACACACTTCTCCTTAGGGGCGCTCCCCTACCCGCGCCCTCTCGGCGCCCTTTGGGCTCCCCTTGCCCACAGCTACACTGTACGAGACACCCCGCGCCACGCTACCTACCACCCCTATTAATAAACAGCCGAACCAGAATTGTGTCTCCATAATCCATCAAATCAGGGCAACACGAAACCCTGACACTCTCTCTCTCTCTATCTCTCTCCATATCTCTTTCTCTTTCTATCTCACTCTCTCTTTCTATTTCTTTCTCTCTCTTTTTCTATCTCTCTTTCTGTCTCTCTCTCTCTTATTCTTCTCTTCTCCCCCCCCCCACCATTTCTCACTCTCTCCTTTTCATTCCCCCCCCCCCCCCCTCTCTCTCTCTCTCCTTTTCATTTTGTCCCCCCCTTCTCTCACTCTCTCTCTCTCTCTCTCTCTCTCTCTCTCTCTCTCTCTCTCTCTCTCTCTCTCTCTCTCTCTTCTCTATCTTTGTTTCTGTCACTAACAGAAAAATCTGAATTTTCTATTAGAGAAAGTGACGAACAAGAAACTTGGGTAACTGTCTACA
>NC_091580.1:15283306-15285806 GCF_042767895.1 Penaeus vannamei | reverse complement strand
AATATCTAGAGGACGATGCGAGCACCATTGGCGACAAGGCTTAGGAAATTGTTTAGCGCGTCAGGCCAGGACAGCAAACATGGGGCGAAATTGGACTGGAATTTCTGTGTGGGGAAAACCTCAATATTCATCGCCTACGAATCTCTACATTGCCAGGATTTCTAAACAGGTTTGTTGGAAACTCGCTCACTTTTACTCTCTCTCTCATTCGCACACACACACATACACACGCACACACCCACACCCACCCACCCACCCACACAGACACACACACACACACACACACACACACACACACACACACACACACACACACACACACACACACACACACACACACACATACACACACACACACACACACACACACACACACACACACACACACACACACACACATACACACACACACACACACACACACACACACACACACACACACACACACTGAATACAAGTGTTCTCTAACCAGTTACTACGTAGATAAGGGAATAGTAACAAGGTAAAGCAAAACACAATCGTACCTCCTTCATTAAAGTGGAAGTTTGTTACGAATTAAGAATAATTTTGCTTAGAAAAATGATTAGTATACGATAGAGTGGCATACTTACGTTTGGCTTTGTGGAGCCATCTGTATTATATCCTCTTTTAACTATTCAGCTTAAAGTGAAGGAGGCAAATACGGAATTGTAAGTGTGAGAATAACGATAGACTGTTATTAGCTTAATACAGCGTAGGCAAAATTTAACACAGATATATAGATGGATAGATATAGAGAGAGGGAAACGTTTTGGTGAACATTGCAGATTTAGAAACGAAGAATGTGTGTGTGTGTGTGAGAGAGAGAGAGAGAGAGAGAGAGAGAGAGAGAGAGAGAGAGAGAGAGAGAGAGAGAGAGAGAGAGAGAGAGAGAGAGACAGAGAGACAGAGAAAGAGAGAGAGAGAGAGAGAGAGAGAGAGAGAGAGAGAAAGAGGGGGGGGAGGGAGGGAGGGAGGGAGGGGGAGAGAGGGAGGGCGGGAGGGCGGGAGGGCGGCAGGGAGGGACGGCGGGCGGGAGGGCGGGAGGGAGGGAGGGAGGGCGGGAGGGAGGGAGGGAGAGGGAGAGAGAGAGAGAGAGAGAGAGAGGGAGAGAGAGAGAGAGAGACGGGGGGAGAGGTGATGCTGCCACTTGCACGCAAGATTGAGATTTCCGCCGAGACGGAACTTTCACTTTGCAGCAGCAAACACTGGCTGGAAAGAACGTCTCGTCGCTATGAGGAGAAGTGAACCAAAAGGTTGGTGTCAATATTTATTTTCATGCATGTCTAAACTACTGGTCGAGTGCTTACAAATGCGTTGTAGTATGCAAACACACGCATATTATTATAAGAATTATCCTCTCCAGGTTAACTTTCTTTAAATAAACATAATCATCATTACTTATCACCACTATTAAAGTCGTCCTTAGTATCACTTATTTTTCCTACATATAATGTAGTGCCAATTTCAAATTTATCAACACATAACATTGATCTTATTAATATGACTCTTATATTTAAAACATTCTTTTGTTTTAAAATTTCATAATTTCTTTTCCTTTTCAGTTATTTTATCTTTTGCATAACTTACTTGAGCCTCAAATTAAGTAAGGACTTAATCATTTATTTCCTTGTTAAAATTTTGAGGTATCTCGGTGTAGGGTAACTAAACTTTTACACATTTTTTAGATACATTAAGTAAACACAAATAACATAACACTGGATACATCACAAGTTAATCATGCCACAGGATGGATAAACACTTCATTGCTATTTAAGATAATATATATATATATATATATATATATATATATATATATATATATATATATATATATATATATATATATATATATATATATATATACCAGCCGAGAAATGAGGAAAAACCCTGCGACCTGCTCTATCTGCAGACAGGGCTGGAATTCTACGGAAATTCGTCTGCTAAACAAAAACAAAAGACGACCGACGGATAGTGATGATACTATGGATTTTTTTTCGTAGGCTGTATTTTTTGTAATTTTGTATGATTACAGATGGTTAGATGCAAATGGAAGTGTATAAAGCAACACTGATTTATTTTTCCATGTTCAAAAAAAATTAAACATGGAAATTGTTGAAACCATCCTGGTATGAACTGATATGAAGCGGCAGATCAAACGCCATTGCTGCGGTTTTTTCATCCGTCTTCCAGCTGGGCATCGCCAAAGGCAGAGCCAGAGTCCCATAGAATCCTTTAGCCCTACAAAACACTCACTATGAATAAGGTATACTTTTTAGGTATATCAAATATACAGGTCGCATTTTCTGAAGTTATACATCTAATACATTTTTTTTTCTAATAAAGAAATGCAGGTGCATTTTATGTTGAATGGTGTTATATTATAGACTTAATAATGTATTTATTTTGTATTGTTTTATGCAGTGCAGTAAACAAGAAAGTTATGCAAAGAATCCTATAATCATTAGATTCTGACCATACA
>NC_091580.1:15268306-15270806 GCF_042767895.1 Penaeus vannamei | reverse complement strand
ACAAGAGCACGCGTCCACATGTTAACACTTCCTTTTTCGTATGTGTTGTGTCTTTATTTCGCCTGCTCGTTCATGGCGCCTCTCGCTCTCCAAATAGCATCTCTTAGTTTACGCCTGAACGATTAACTACAGACATTTTACTGATTAGAAAATAACATATACTAATGGTATTGCCGTAGTGGTAACAGAAATTGACAATGACAATAATTGTTACAATGATTAAGATAACAACGATAAGAATAGGAATAATGGCGATGATAATGACGGAGATGATGAGGATGAAGATGGAAAGGTTGACGATAATGATTATGATGATGTTAATGATAATGATTATTATTATTATGATGATGAAAAAGATAATGATGACGATGATATTGATAATGATGATCAAGATCATAATTATGATAATGGTAAAGATAATAACAGTAATGCCGAAAACTCTCTCTCCCTCTCTCTTACTGTTTCGGTTTCTTCTCTCTAGGTTACCTCCTCCTTCTTTCTTTCTCTCTCTTTCTCTCTCTCTCTCTCTCTCTCACACACACACACACACAGACACACACACACACACACACACACACACACACACATACACACATTCTCTAATTTCTGTCGTCGGCAGCCGGACCTTAAAACATGTTTTCCTGATTCCCCGATGTAAAGAAGTGCAGTGCCTTTAGTTTTTTATCATTTTTATCAAAGTTGAAATAATTGTCATGCAAATATTTTTTTCGCACCATTTCAGAGCTAACTTGGAGAGTGTAAATCGGATTTCAATATTAGTGTATTAAAACAAACAAAACAATACAAACAAAACATAACTATAGCAAACAAAAAAGCTCCAAGTTTACACAGACGCAGACTTTTATAGTCTGAGAAGAACCTGGCGACAAAGGCGCTGTCGGAAGAGGGAGATGAAAGAGATGGAAGGTGGAAGAAAAAGAACAAGATGAAAGAATGTGAACTGGTGAGACGATCACGAAGGCGGAAGTGACTGAGGGAATTGGACTCAGTTGGGACACTGGCGCTCACAAGTAAATGCATGTGAGGAAAAGAACACTAAAGATTATGTGCTACAATCAAAGAATATACGTTGTGCTATAAAAGGGCCAAGAAAGAGTAAGTCATTTAATTCTAAGGCTTCCGTGGAACGCAAATAATGAAGGACTAGCCTCGCTGGGAGAGGTGGAGAACAAGCAGTTGCCTGTACGTGCGCACGACTACAGAAAGAAAGTGAATGCGTAAAAGAAACTAGTATGTTTCTGTTAGGTACGGCGAGACTTTGTCATATCTTAGCAGAATGCAAGAGAGAGAGAGAGAGAGAGAGAGAGAGAGAGAGAGAGAGAGAGAGAGAGAGAGAGAGAGTAACGGAACCTTTAAGTTTCTACACATAAAATATATGACGATCTCATTTATTTGGAGGAGATTGTGGAAATACCGGCAATTCATGAGCTGGATCATTCAACAAAGAGACTACCCCCTTCGCATCATGAATGAAGCTTGACCTTACTCCTAATAATAAAGTAATTTACAAATTCAGTTATCCATAATCGAAAAAAGGGAATGGCCAAAGGAAATTATGAAGACGATAAAAGAAAAATAATAACTTTACCATATTTCTTTATTTTGAGAACTAGCCAACGATGCACTATCATGTTAATTATACTTCACTTCACCTGGCTGCTGCTGAGAAACTGATGATAACTGATAGTGACAAATAAAAACATCATTCTCCAAATGAATATATCGAAAAGAGAGTAGTTCAAGAAACGAACTGAGGAGATAAAGGGGAGAGCATTACAGTGCTAAGGAGAAGCGAAGTCGTCTTGGGAAGAACTCTTTCCATGAATGGTTTCCAGATGACGTTTTTTACGTCTACTGGTGAGGGTGAGTGAAAGAGAGAGAGAGAGAGAGAGAGAGAGAGAGAGAGAGAGAGAGAGAGAGAGAGAGAGAGAGAGAGAGAGAGAGACAGACAGACAGACAGATAGAGAGATATAGATAGATAGATAGAGAGAGAGAGAGTGAGAATTCGGGTACATAAAAAAACGTTATAGTTGGAAATAATGATAATAACAATAATATAATAATGATATAGAGAATTTTATTTTCTTTATATGCAGTTAACAGAATTTTCCCTAATGTCGGTAAACAGAAAATACACAATCGCGCTTGAACAGGAAATCCACGTATGAAGATCTCCCACTTACCTGTTACAGACTGAAAAGAAAGTCAAGCATATGGCCCAGATTCTTCCTCGACGAGGCACTGCAGTGCGACTAAATGTTTAGACAGATTAACTGGCCTCGGGTCAAGCCAGAGGCATGACTGGAAGTGGGCGCACAGACGCAACTTCGTCAGGAATGGTGGGTGCTGGGTTGCCGTCAGGCGAGGGCCAAGGTACAGCCTCTGGTTAGCTTCCGCAGTCTCCGTCGTCACAGGAAACTGCCGAGGCTCTAAATCACGTGTCGTTTTAATTGAAGGTTCTGTGTTGAGGGTTAGGAAA
>NC_091580.1:15255806-15260806 GCF_042767895.1 Penaeus vannamei | reverse complement strand
TGCAATTTCATGTTATGTGATCGTGTTTTCATAACCGCCAAGTACGTGTTTACTATAGGTAGTCTGTCCATCATAACCAGTGATAAGTGCTGTTAAAGTTAGGTTGTGATTTAAAGTACGTGCATATGAATTTAACTTTGTGCTGACGGTAAGATGTAATCAGTGTTCATGATTAAATGTTAAATTGTGCTTTGTGCTTACCGTGCTTTGTGTGCTTACCGTGCTTTGTGCTTTGTGTGCTTACCGTGCTTTGTGTGCTTACCGTGCTTTGTGTGCTTACCGTGCTTTGTGCTTTATGTGCTTACCGTGCTTTGTGCTTTGTGTGCTTACCGTGCTTTGTGCTTTATGTGCTTACCGTGCTTTGTGCTTTATGTGCTTACCGTGCTTTGTGCTTTATGTGCTTACCGTGCTTTGTGCTTTATGTGCTTACCGTGCTTTGTGCTTTATGCGCTTACCGTGCTTTGTGTGCTTACCGTGCTTTGTGTGCTTACCGTGCTTTGTGCTTTATGTGCTTACCGTGCTTTGTGCTTTATGTGCTTACCGTGCTTTGTGCTTTATGTGCTTACCGTGCTTTATGTGCTTACCGTGCTTAGTGCTTTTAGTGCTTCGTGTGTTTAACGTGCTTTTAGTGCTTTTAGTGCTTCGTGTGTTTAACGTGCTTTTAGTGCTTTTAGTGCTTCGTGTGCTTAACGTGCTTTTAGTGCTTCGTGTGATTAATGTGCTCTCGTACTGTATACCATGATTGTGAATTGTGGAGACGCCTAGTGGTAATTAACAATCGTGCCTACAAGGACAGTTCGTGACTACGGTAACTAACATAGTGATACTGCAAGTGCGCAACATTTCAAGGTGGTGCTTGCCTGAGGTGCCGGAGGTGATAAGCGATAAATAACACGCATATCCTTGCATCTTAGCCATTACTCACCAAGATGGTAAGAGGAAGAGGTGATAAGAGGGAGTCACCGCAGGAGGAACAGCTGGAGCAGCAACAGCAGCAAGAAGAGCCTGTTGGTGCCACCGGATTGGAGCGGGCATCAATGCATCAGCTCACCATGTATGATGAATTGATGAGGAGGCTGGATCACGTGACTCTGAAGTTGCGGGAATATAAGACCAAGAACCAGGAACTCGAAGCTCGTCTGAGGGCGGCCGAAGATCGTGATCATCCTGCAGCCTCGCCGCCACCGCCTGCTCCTCTCCCCATCTTTAACGTGGTTGTGGATAAGGAATCCATACCACCTTTTCGAGGAGATACACCTGCCGCGCAACCTCTTCGTCGCAACCAGGAAGTGGAGGCCTGGATAAGACACATTGAAAATGTGGCGAAACCAGCAACAGACGCAACCTTCATCTCGGCTGCGCGAGCATCTTGCAAGGGACCGGCAGACCTTATCGTAAACTCCCCTATTTTCGATGGTATTCGTGAGTGGGCCATTTTCAAGACGCTGTTAAGGAGGAAATTTCGCGGCACTTGCTCCACAACAGATTTCTTCACGATCCTGAACGAGTGCAGGATGACCACCACACAGGGACCACAAGATTTCTTTCAACAGCTAGAGGGGATCGTTTACCAGGGAGTGCGGGATTATCCTGATGTTGTTGGGAATCCTGAGACCCTTTTGAAGAGGCTCTTCCTGCATGGACTTCCACTCTGGCTCCGTGAATACCTTGCCATTATCGATGAGCTGCCTCTGGATCGACTGGTGGAAACGGCGCAGCGGATCTGGAATACTCGCACAGGTGTTGCAAGGACGGAGCCACTAGCCGATCGCCATCCTCCTCGACCTCTTCGAGCTGTAGCCCCTGTAGAAGAGCCGCCCGAACATCGCAGAACTCGCTGGTGCTCATACCATCAAACCACGCGCCATGACAACACAGAGTGCCGCTATCGCCCGCGTCGTCTTGCCTGTTTTCGGTGCCAACAGGAGGGACACCTGGTGAAGGATTGCCCCTTTCCGCCACCCTCTGACGGAAGCGCCCCTGTCGCCGGAGGAACTAGGTGGGGCCAACCCTTGCAATACCCGAGGCCCAGTGACACGGGAGCCATCGCCCGCAATTCCCTCAACCCCCACCTGCAGCCCACGTCAAGGACAACCGATGGTGAGGCAGATGATTTCAGACAAGATGATTAACGCCTTCATCTATACGGGTTCGGAGGCAACGCTTTTGAAACATAGTGCGCAGACCTTGATCGCCCCTTCACGAACTTCTGAACCTCGGAGGCGGCTTCAAGGTGCCTCAGGAGCATCGCTTGCAATCACAGGTGAGCGTGATGTCATACTGCAGATCAATGATAAAAATATAGTTACTCATCGAGTCTGCATTGTTGATGGATTTGATTTTCCAGGAGATATCTTAATAGGTATTGATCTCCTGAAGAGGCTTGACTTCCGCCTCGGCTATGATTCACGAACCAATAACTCGTACCTCTGCCTTAGAGGGAAGGCATTTACAGTAAGGTATGTGAACAAGGATTCACTGGAGCTCACAGCAGTCGTGATGAAGATGAAGGGTATATCAGTGCCAGTGCCACCTGCAAGAGCTGCGATAAGACGTTCCGTGAGTTGCCCGCCAGAAAGTGGAAGGTTTGTGCCTATATGTTTTCCAGATGTATTAATTGGAAAACAATTGCTTGTTGAGGGACTTGGATATTCTGTGATCTTGCCATGCGAAGTTATTAAGCCCTCGTCTAAAGAAGCCGTGGTATGGGTTGTTAATCCGACACTCAATCCAGTCAAGCTGAAAAATGGGACGCACCTGGTCGAACTTCATGAGGTTGAGGAAATGTGTGACACACCTGAAGCACCTGGCAATGTTGCATCCATTGCAGACACTCCTGTGGCAGCCGTACCTACAAGTGCCTTGGAAAAGATTTCTCTCAAACATCTGTCTGATCACCGTAAGTCTCAGGTGTGTAAGGTTCTTGCCCAATACCCACGACTCTTTTCAGGTGATAAGTTTGCTATTGGGGAAGTTCCAGACAATGTACATGAGATCCCAACACGAGAAGCATCCTTTGTGTCAGCGTCAGTGGCGTCTTCCTGAAGCAGCTAAAAGGCACATTCGTGAGGAGTGTGAACAAATGCTCAAGGCCGGAGTGATTGAACCTTCTTCGTCCCCGTGGCTGTCACCTGTAGTCCTTGTTAAGAAAAAGGATGGCATGTTGAGGTTCTGTGTGGACTACAGGAACCTGAATTCTGTTACCATAGCTGACAGCTACCCACTACCCCGGATGGATGAACTTCTGGATGAACTAGGAGGAACTAGTGTATTCACTTTACTGGACTCTCGCTCCGCCTACTGGTCCATCCCGGTGAAGCCTGAAGATCGTCCAAAAACCGCATTTTCAGATGGACATCGGCTATACCAGTTCCGTCGCATGCCATTTGGATTATGTACAGCTCCATCTACATTCCAAAGGACAGTCAACCTTGTTTTGTCACCTGTTCTAGATAAGCACATCATTGCATATTTGGATGATATAGTTGTGCATAGTGCCACTTTTGAGGAACACATTAAACACCTTAATGAGACTCTGCTACTGTTGGATAAGGCAGGGTTTAAATTGAATCTGGAAAAATGTGATTTTGCCATGAGTAATTTCAGATTTCTTGGCTACCGTGTCACTCCAAAGGGTTTCCTGCCAGACACTGAGAAGGTGAAATCCATTGAAGAAATGCTGCCTCCTAAGAATCAGAAAGGGGTACGCAGATTCCTTGGTGCTGCTGGATTTTTAAAGAAATTTGTACCGAAATATGCAAAGATTGCAGCTCCTCTCACCAGACTAACCAGAAAGGATGTGCGGTTTATGTGAGGACCAGACCAAAGGGATGCTTTTACTAAACTGAAAGATCTAATAACTGCTCCAGTTTTAGCCAAACCTGACTTTGAGAAAAATTTTGAATTGCATACAGAAGCATCACAGGTAGCTATAGGTGCATGTCTTATGCAGACTGATGACCAAAATGAGCATCCTATAGCCTACTTCAGCCGCAAACTACGTGGTGCAGAAACCAGGTATAGTGCCACCGACCTTGAAGCACTTGCAGTTGTGGAAAGCGTGAGGCATTTTGATGCTTACCTGTACGGACGACGCTTCACGGTGCTTACTGATCATCGTCCCCTCACGTATGTATTCTCTAGAAGAACTAAAAGTCCACGGATGAGCCGCTGGAGTGCAGAACTGGCAGACCATAACTTCCAGATTAAATATAAGCAGGGTCGAATCAATTATGTCCCTGATATGCTCTCACGTGATGTTGCACCCATATCCCTTTCTTCTCCATATCCTTATGCAATGAGGGTTGAGCAACTAAAGGACCCCTTGTTGCACGAAATAATGTTCTTGGAAGAAAGAGCGGTGCCCCAGCAACGACCGCCATTGCCCCTGGACGAGTTTGAACTAAGAAATGGAGTCCTGTATAGATTAAGGCATCTCCCAGAACGAATTGTTGAGCAGCTCGTTGTGCCAAGGACTCTACGTAAGGATACGATAAAAATTGCTCATGCATCCCCTATTGCAGCACATCATGGCATTTACCGTACTTACAATAAGCTACGTGATTTGTTCTACTTCCCTAACATGCTGGGAGAGACTCGTAAGTACGTATCGTCCTGTAAAACTTGTCAGAAGAGGAAGGGCATAGGTAGGCGTGCCCCTTTGCAGCATGCACCTGAAGCTGTGCATCCCATGGAGCGTGTCAGTGCTGATTTGGTGGACTTGCACAGCTCTTCGAGTGGGAATCGCTATGTCCTGGTAATGGTAGATCAGTTGACAAGGTACCTACAGCTCGTACCTTTACCCAACAAGGAAGCAGAGACAGTAGTAAGAGCAATAATTGATCATTTCATTACTCTATTTGGTCCACCACGATTGCTTCAGACTGACGGCGGTCTTGAATTTAATAATGCCCTCTTTCGCAGTGTATGTGAGGACCTGACCGTTCAAACTCACGTTACAACCGCTTTCCATCCACAGGCAAACGGTCTTGTAGAAAGAA
>NC_091580.1:15208306-15218306 GCF_042767895.1 Penaeus vannamei | reverse complement strand
TAGAATAGTCCGCGTCTCTGGCGTCTAGGGCGTGGTCTAGGAAGTCTGTCCTTGAAGGAGGCTAGGTCGGCATGTGATAGGGATAGGAAGGAAAGGAGGGACGAGATCTGCCCCGCTGTGAGGGACGCATCGGTGGAGATGGCGTGTGTATATTGTTCTATGAGCGAGAGGTGGGTGGATGCCGAGATGTAGAACGACGAGAGAGCATCAAGGCTGATCGAGACCTCCACGTAACTGCCGACGAAGGAGACGGTGCCGATGTCCTCGACTATCGCTCCGAGTCTTGCGAGGTAGCTGGTGGGCAGTGAGGCGGCGGACACGTGTAGGATGGGGAATATGAGCAGGAAGGGGTCCCTCTGTGGAGACAGAGACACCGTGGTCACTAGGATTGGCCCGAAAAAACTCGTCCTCGTAGTGCTTCCGTGATAACTTGAGGGAGTCGAAATGGAACCAACTCTGTGAGAAGGTGGCGAGGCACCTACATAGTGCCTTGTTGTTTTTCACCTGGAGTACCCTATATGGGCCCTCGAACCTGGGTGACAGTTTTGGGTTGGCTGTGTCCCGGTCGGAAGCCAGGTGGAATACGAGAACTCCCGGCTGGACGTCTTTGCGATGGGCTAGCTTGTGCTGCTGTGCGGTCCTGTAGATCTCCTGTTTCTTTCGAACCGCTCTCCAGAAGCTCGTAGGGTAAGCGCTTATCCTCGCCATACACGACAAAGTGAGTGGTGTCGCCTAGTGTGCTGTGGAATGTGCTGTTAATCGCCATTTGAATGATCGGCGTCCACTGATCCCATTCCGAGCCGGAGGAAACCAGGGAAGCTCGAAGCATGCCAAAGATCGTCCTGTTTAGCCTTTCGGCTAACCCATTTGCCTGCGGTCTGTAGGGTAGCACGTTGATCTTCTTAATGTTAAGGATATTGCAGAGGGATTGCAGAGACAATCTGGTACGGAGTGCTGTGCCTGCATATAATGCGCTCCAGGAACGCACGTGCGACCGTGTTAGCAGACTTGTTAGGAATGGGGACAAGCTCGCAGTACCTCCAGAAGGCGTCAATGAAGACCAGCATGTATCTATTCCCGGAGGAGGACGCGGGGAATCCCGATAGGATGTCGACACTGACGCGGAGGAAGGGATATCGCGGAGGGATTGCAGAACGGCGTTGTTAAACTCCGGACCATTGTCAGAGACAATCTGGTCCAGAGTGCTGTACCTGCATATAATGCGCTCCAGGAACGCACATACGACCATGTTGGCAGACTTATTAGGAATGGGGACGAGCTTGCAGTACCTCAAGAAGGCGTCGATGAAGACCAGCATGTATCTATTCCCGGAGGAAGACGCGGGGAATCCCGATAGGATGTCGACACTGACGCGGAGGAAGGGGTGATCTGGGATGTATGTGAACGCCGGAGCTGGGGCTAGAGTCGATCCTTTGTGGAGAGTGCAAATCTGAAACTTCTTGATGTGATCCGTTATCCTGGAGGCTAGTCGTGGGAAGAAGTACCTCTCTCTGGCTAACTTTATAGTTTTGTTGGTGCCAGTGTCGGACACCATGGGGGAATCGTGGACTAACCGAAGTACCGTCGGGACTAGTGATTCTGGTATGGCTAGCTGGTTGTAAGTGTGTCTCTGTCGCGTTCCCCGTTTTTTCTGTGGTGCAGACCTCAGGAAAAGCAGACCATCGTCTAGGTAGAGATCGGCAGAAGGAACATGAGGGCAGCTGGGCAGGGGCGCTGGGGGATCTGCCTCTAAGGCTCTTGTAAGTTCATCGTAGATCTGGTCGGCTCGCTGCTTAAGTCTGACGTCGTCCCTGTCAAGTACGTCTAGGTGGAGAGTGGGAACGTGGGATAGTGAGTCGGCGACCTTGTTAGAAGCACCTGGTGTGTAGCAGATGGTGGGGTTGAATTCGAGTAATGTGTCTATCCAATGGGCCTGGCGGCCACACAGGGACTCAGAAAGAAGGTAGCACAGCGGGCGGTGGTCCGTCAGAACTTCGATGTTATATCCCAGAATGATCTCTCTGAAGTGTTTGAGAGACCAAACAACTGCTAGGGCCTCCATGTCTGTGACGCTGTAGTGTCTCTCAGCTGCGTTCAGCTTCCTGCTGGCGTATGCTATTGGACGAAGACGGCCGTCTACCTTCTGCATAAGGGCTGCTCCCAAGCCTGAGCAAGAGGCGTCGGTCGCGAGCGTGAATGGTTGATCGAAGTCCGGGAATATAAGGACAGGTGGCTGTGTGAGGAGCGATTTGAGAGAGTCGAAGGCCTCTTGCTGGTCGCCGGACCAGGTAAAAACGGCGTCCTTTGTCAGCAGCTTGGAGAGTGGCTTCGCGATCTTGGCAAACCCCTTGATGAACGGACGGTAAAAGCCAGCGAGTCCAAGGAAGGACTTAACATGCTTTACCTCCTTGGGTGCCGGAAATGATAAGATATCCTTCACCTTTGCGGAGTTCGGGGAGATTGCGGAGTCGATCGTATGTCCTAGGTAGTCGATCCGATCCCGGAAAAAGGTGCACTTCTTGGGGTTGATTGTTAAGCCGGCGTCTGAGAATCTCTGGAAAATCTTGTGCAGCTTGGAATCGTGCTCCTGGACGTCCCTAGACACGACCAACAGGTCGTCAAGGTAGAGGAACACTACGTTCCCTACCAGACCTGCCATAATGATGGACATCAGATGAGAGAAGGTGATAGGTGAATTCCGAAGGCCGAAAGGCATGGACTTGAACTGAAAATGAACTGAAAATGCCCCTTCATAGGCTTCGACTGTTCATCCATCTGTACTTGGAAAAACCCTGACTGTAGTTCAAGGGTTGAAAAAACAGCGTGCCCCTTACCCACATCCTGTAGTAGTGAGTGTAGCGAAGGGATGGGGAACCTGTCGGGGATCGTCACGGCATTCAGTCGCCTGTAATCGATGACCGGCCGGAGGGACCCGTCCTTCTTGGAGACGAGTATCATGGACGCACTCCACGGAGAGGTGCTGGGCTCGATGTGATCACTTTCCAGGAGCTTGTCGATCTGCTTACTAAACGCCTGACGTCGGCTGTGGGGGACGCGATATGCGGGTATGTAGACGGGCTTGGCGTCTTGCTGTAAGTGGATGGTGTGCTTGAATACGGTTGTGCGGCCTATGGGGCGGCGCGTGGACGGGAGTAATTCAAGAAACTCTCCGAAGAGCCTGTCGAGGACGTCCGGAAAATCTACCTCTTGTAGACGTAAGTCCAGGCTGCTACGCTACGTCTTGGCGATAGGTGTTTGTATGGTGCCGGAGGGCGTGGTTGATTTGTGCATAGATGTGGCCAAGTCACCTGATATTACTACGGGAAGATGTGTGGCTTCGTGGTCAAGTACCCGTGTTGCGCGCTCAAAGCAGACCGGTGAGTCGGTGACTTTCATAAGAAGCAGGGAGAACAGGTCGTCCGGTGCGTCGTAGATGGCGGGTAAAACGGCGAGCCCGTGGACTCTGATTCCTTCAAGTAATACTAGTAGAGTGCCGGCCGTAGGCGGGACACACACGGGTACTGCGCAATCCGTGTATGGTGGGAGGATCGTGGTCCTGCTGACCAGACAGAACGGGGAGTCGGACGTGGGCGTCCAGCTTGTGGCTGCTGTAGCTGCTGATGAGGGCTTCGTCTGGCGAGAGGGTGGTGTCCATGGATTGTAAGTGGGGGCTGTAGTGGGAGCCGCATTACGATTCGTGTCCGGGATGCCGGAGGTGGAGGGCATGTCCGCAGGGGAGGTGTTGCTTGCATGAGCAGTGGATATGGAGTGGCAGTGGGAGCTAAGCCACGGTCTGCCTGGTGGGGTGAGGCTGTAGGTGTGTTAGCCGTGGACGGCGATATTGCGTCGGGGGACTTGATACAGTCCCGTGCTTACAATGAAGTCGTGCCTGAGGAGGACGTCCCCGGGGACGGTTGGGCCGTCGACGACTACGAATGGGTGCCTGAAGGAGGTGCCTGAGAGGTGGGTGGTGAGGGAGACTTCGCCGACGACGTCGAGGCAAGAACCGCTAGCTCCGTGGACGATCCAAGGTGAGGGTGTGCAGGCGGAGGGTGCATTACACTTGCCTAGTGATGATGCTGGGAGGATGCTAACGGCACTGCCGGAGTCGAGGAAGTTGAGGAGCTCGTGCGACTCGATTATGATGGGCAGGAGAGGTGCACCACGGGAGGGGTTACATATATTCCCGTCTCGGCGGGCTCTCTATAAAAATGTGATGTGCGTGAGCTCTGCGGAAATCCCAGGGTTTGTTTTGCTCGGAGTACGAGCTACGGAAATGCTAACAATGAGCGCGAGATCCATGGAATATGCAGAACCTGTAATCGCGACAATCACTGGTTCTGTGACCGCCGCGTAAGCAGCGGAAACACGCGTCCTTGGGTGGGACCCAGTCGTTGGCAGGGTCGCGCGAAGCACTACGCTGGGGAGGGGCGGGGTGGGCGGATGAGCGTGGGGGGTACCCATAGCGGGGGCGGGAGGAGGAGCTGCTAGAAGAGCGTGGCTGACGCTTGTGGTCTTGGCGGCTGCTGCGTATGTCCGTGGAGCGGGAGTCACGATGCGTATAATGTGGGGAGGGAGATAGCTTGCATGATGGAGCTGAATCCTCTTTGAAAGATATGCCTGCTGTGTGTGCCACGATGGCAGGTGCTGTCGATGAGTGATTAACCCTGTCGCATGCTAATGAGAGTTGTGTGGGGACTAATGAGGCAATCTCTGGTCGCTGGTATCCGTATATTGCGGCTTCTGCGACCTTCTCCGGGAGGCTGGAGAAGACGATCCCCTCCGCGAAGATCTTGTCTGGTTAGTATGCCTGCAAAGGCGGTGTGAATATCCTTCAAATCAGGCTCAAGAGCAAGGGCTTTGAAACAATCGTCCAGGGCTTGTCTTACAGCTATGGGACGCATTGTTCTTAAAATCTGTCCATCCAGCCACAGAATCCTTCTCGACGCCCTGTAGCATCATGCTCACATTATGCTACATGATCCAAGCGCTGCATCACATGGCGGAAGCAGTGCTTGGAAAAGTCACTCGAATCACGACTGAGGGTCTCATCTTGACCGAGGACAAAGTTCTCCATCTCTAAGATAAGCTGCTCCAGAGGGAAGTTATACCCCATGAATTTAACAATGTTCTCGACTGCAGTCGAACTCATCTTGGCTGGCGCACTGGGGAGTTTGTCGGTAAGAGAGGAGCTCGGGGCCGTATGGAAGAGGGAGGACGAAGAGGGGGGAGAGGCAGATGGAAGTTCGTCGGTAGCGGATAGGGGCTTATTGTCGTCACAGGTGCAGGGACGTCGTTTGTTACACCGAGAATGAAGGCGTCGCCCTGCTCAGCTGAGCGTAATTGACGGTCTGACGCAGTAATTCTAGGCATTAAAAGAAGCAAAAAAAAAAACATGCGAGGAATGTCGTGTGGATGAGTGAGGGAGATAAGGAGCCCGTTTTCTGTAGGGCGGGTGGACTGAATTAACACTGTGTTGCGGTTGTGTGTGTGGGTGGGGAGCGCGGGGTGATTGAGCGCCGTTTTCTATCGGCAGTGGGGAACTATAAAAACACTTTTGGTTCGGAAACACAGGGGTATGAGTTACAAAGTAATGGTAGGCTAAATAAGTGGGAGGAACGTAAGAGAAAAAAAGGAAGAGGAAAATGTGGCGCGAGTCAGACCGAGATTGTGGAATTTGAGGATGAGTTAGCTATACAAATGGAGAGACCAAGAAGGAATCACAAATGGTAACCATGAGGGAGAGCGGCGAGGAGGAGTGAGCGAGCACGAGATAGTATGCTGTGGGAGGCTCGTTTTCTGTTGAGCGGGGAGACTGAGAAAAGTGTACACGGGGAGGAGTTAAGTGTGAGAAAGGTGAGTGGGCATGAGAGATAGGGTGAGGCGCCGTTTTCTTTCGGTGGGCAGACTACGGTAGGGCACGTATGGGAAAGGAGAAAGGAGAGGAAAAAAAAACACTGCACATAAATAAGCCACGAAATAATCCTAAACGACCTATATATCCTAACCGGAAAATATTTGCGCCTTAAACCAATCTCTGACTAACCTTAAAATGTTTGTCGCTGGTGAGGTGTCGTCAGCGGGAGATCCGGGTGGGCGTTCGGTCAGCAGGTGCTCCGTCAGCAGGACAAGGGTTCGTTCGTCAATGCCACTTCACTGGATTCCCAGACTTCGGCTCACGGGTGGGCACGGCTGGGCCTGTAATTCCCTCGTGGGGCGATGTGCGCCAATTACCGGTGATTAATCGCTGGTACGCGTGGAGGGATTTTCATACTTGCGAAGTGAGTCGTCAGGAGCCGACTTAGCGTGCGTGTGTCGATGCGGGCACGTGGTAGTTTTGTTGTTTTCTATTGGTCTCCCTTCTGATCGTTCGTGGCTTGTTTGGTGGACTGCTTATTGGCTTGCTTGTTTGGTAATTGTCGGAGGCAGGAGCTCTTGGATTTGCGAGGATTTTGTGGGACGGATCCCACCAGCTGTCACCAATGTAAGCGGGCCGAGTAGGCGTGTGAGTATATGCCGGGTAACTTCGTACTGGGCACGTGATCTTGCGGGATTCAGATATCAAAGTCGACTTCTTGCACTTGCTTTATTAGCGGTAGGTATAGCGATCGGGCAGAAGTTCTGCCCGAGAAGATGGCTAGTGGATGTCTCAGTATCGCACGCAGGCGATCGGAATATAAGCGCGATTTTGTGGAATGTGGAGAGGTGCCATATAGTGCCGGGAATAAGAGAGAATCGAATAGCGAGAAGATGTGTCTGCGTAAACAGGACGCAGCAGGCGGAATGTATGCTGACCGCCGCATTCCAGGAATGGCGGGCGGCAGGTGCGGTGTGTTGCAATGTATTTGTATTAGGACGTGTGTGAGGATATATATAGTAGGTGTTGGTCAATAGTAAGGGAGAGAAAGGGTAGAAGAGTAAGAGTAGCCTACCAAAACACTGACCTCTAGAGGCCTTCGTTATTCTGATGAGTGGCACATGAATTGGGGTGTTACACACACACACACACACAAACACACACTCACACACACACATACACACACAAACACACACACTTACGCACCCACACTCACATACACACACACACACACACACACACACACACACTCTCTCACACACACAGACATACACATACAAACACACACACTGTAACGTGCCGAGTTGACGTTTGTTACGTCCTGATGATGTCTGCTGCAAGACAGTCTTGTGAGCGGGTATGGAGGCTTCAGATCTGCTTGACAGGTTTATTTCAGGATGCTGGTACAGAGGTTAGGCAGAGGTTTAACCTGTACAATGGGGTAGTGGCTGTCTCTCCATCGCGCGCAGGCGACCCAGATTTATACATGATATTGTGGAATGTTGAAGAGGTGCCGCATAGTGTTAGGAGTAAAAGAGACGGAAGGGAGAGAGGATGTGACGGTATAAACAGAGTGAGACGTCACAGGTGGAAGGTGCGGACTGCCGCATTCCGGTGAGTGTTAGGCGGAAGGCACGTGTGGGTCAGTATAATTGTATAGGGTATGTGTAAGGATATATAGAATATTATGTGTACAGTAGAAGGGGAGAGAGAGTGGCACTTGAGTGTTTAGACATATATATAACATGAGTATTACATCGCTCGGTCACGCTACCGTGGCGGGTGTCAGAGAATGTAATAAGGGGCTGATAAAAACTAAGCTAACTAGAATAACCATATCTAAAATCATAAACAAAACCCGCGAAGTAATGGCTAAAATCAGGTCCATAAGATAAATGAGTAGCTGATACAAGGAGTAAAAGAAAATACACACCGTAGTAAATGGGCAGCAAAAAAATGAGTACATATGTGAATACAATGGAACATAATACATGTGATAGCATTATATAGAATGGATAGGTAACCTTGGCAGGAGCAAAATCAGTGACAAGGCAATCAAATGCATGACGTCTAAGCACTGACAGTGTTTGCACTATCAATCTGGATGGGCAGTCGGTGTGTTGATATAGTGACAGATAACAAAAACAACGAATAATAATTAAAGAGAATCAAAATTAAAGGCAGTGTGAAGTGAGGGAGGGGAATTGATAAAACGAAACTAGTGCAAATAACATACAAATATTCATGGAAGAAAGGTTAATGCCTTCAACAGTGAGGGAGAGGTCAGTGGGTCGAGCAGGGTATAATCTAGTGTGTGAGCAAAGGAAGCGGTCAGAGGAGACAGTATGTAGAATCGGAAGCTGAGTTGGCATGCTTGTGGGGGGGTGAGTGCAGAGCCGACCGTGAGGTCAGTCCGGGCGTCGTTGCGACTGGTCTGTGTATATGTTGGTTTCGTGTAACGGTCCATTGGGACAGCTCGGGATCAGCGAAAATTGATAGAACAAACAGAAAATAACGCGGTGCAGGAGTACAATCTCAGTCTCTACCGAAGGTAAAACGATCGACTGTGTATGCGAAGCAACCGGTGCTGCAGGTGTCGGCAGGCCAAGGGCATGTGTAACAGAGGTGGCACGAGTAGGCGTGGGAAGGTCGAGCTCAGCTACCTGTGGATGCGTGACCTTGCAGTAAGGCACTCCCTGGCACGCTCGAGGCGGACAGGGGTCTCGTTGACGTTGATCAAGCGTAAACAGTGACCAGCCTTTGCCTCGCGGCGCAGGTAGGGCGACCAACACGGGACGCTCACTCAGTCTGAAATCATCAATGCCGTGCCAACCGTAGATGGCACGATCGCAGGCACCAAACAGTCCGCGAAGGGAACTAAAAAAAAAAAAAAACATATTCATACAAAAAAAAAAAAAAAAAAAAAAAATCGAATATCCAGTGTTGGGGTTGAAGGAATTCGCGAACGAGTACGGGGGTGGGGTAGGGAGCGGTAAGCCTCGGCCCTGAAAAAAAAATGTTCGGATGGAGGCGTCACTTGCGTCAGATGCGCGAAGAATTTCTGAGGGAAGTCCGTCCTCAGGTTTGACACGAATGTCCACAGCGGAATCATAGCAAATCACGGTTACGCGGGAGGGTACTGAGGGAAGTCCATCCTCAGGCTTAAGAGAAACAACCAAACAGGAGACACCAATAGTCTCGGATATGTGCGGGGGTGCTGAGGGAAGGTCGTTCTCAGGTGTGAGGGAAACAACCAAACGGGAGAGACCACTTGTCTCGGATATGCGCGGGAGTGTGGATAAGGAGTCGGCCTCGTGCTTGAACGATGCAACCATAGGTGGGATGCCAACAGTCCCAAACGTGCGAGTGATTACCGAGGGAGGTGCGTCCTCAGGATTAGAAACAATCTGAGGGTCGGACGGCGCGGCAACCGCAACCGCGGGCCGTGACGCAGGCGTGGCTGGCTGGGCAGCGGGCACGCATGAGTTCTGAATTACAAAAATGCAAGACAGTGTGGCTGGCAGGGCAACGGGCACACATGGGTTCTGAAATGCAACAATACTAGACGGTGTGGCTGGCTGGGCAGCGGGCACACATGGGTTCTGAAATGCAACAATACTAGACGGTGTGGCTGGCTGGGCAGCTGGCACACATGGGTTCTGAAATACAACATAAACGGTGTGGTTGGTTCTGCAGCGGGCATACGTGGACTTGGAAATGTAACAATGTTAGACAATGCAGCTGGCTCTGAAGCGGGCACGTACGAATCGTCATTGGCATCAATGTTACTGGGCTTGTATAGCAACGAAAAGGCAACAGAATGACGATGAGAAGGACAACATACGGTACTAGGAGGACTGAAATCGTACACAAACAAGCTATGCACGGCAGTCTTGTATCGAGATAATGTGCAACGAACGAAATAATGAACGATGAGGTCTTCTTGTACGAGAGGGACGGCGACGACGACGAAAAGACGGTAGATTCAAAGACATGCAGTGCCTGAGAGGGTTATTGAGGTAGCAAACGTCCTTGAACAAGTAACTAGTGTCAGAAACTCTGGGGTCAGGGCAATGAGTGTCGGTCAAGTTGCGATGTGAGTAGGAAGAATAAAATTCCGTGTTAGTGGACAATGATGTGAGG
>NC_091580.1:15163704-15200306 GCF_042767895.1 Penaeus vannamei | reverse complement strand
TTCGTCCTGGGTAGCTTAATAGTCCTGGTCCGTTGGAATGCGGCGATCTTCTGGCCATGTGCGTCTCAAGGCATTGCAAGGCGTCCGTGCTGCAGACAACAGAGAGGGATGGATGTTGCTTGAGTGCTACTAGCTGATATTTTTATGCTAATTTACTATGTTTAATGTCGTAATTTCATTTATTTTCGTCTTTTTCATTTTTGTATTTTTCAAGAAGAAAATAAGTTAGGGAGATGGAAATAGCGATCCTCTTAGACATTCTTGAACTAAAACCATTTCAGATAAATATGAGAATAGATAAGGGAAATAAAACGGCAATCTGCGAGGACTTACTTGAACCGATTGTCATTTCATAGAGAAGAAAAAAATATGTATTGTGCATCATTTCACTAATCACAAATGCAATGCCACAAGGCAAAAGAAAAGCCTGTAACTATGACACAACAATTCCTATCAATGAAGATTTATACACATTTACAGTGTCTGTTGCCTACGTGGAAGAGTGTGTGTAATGATTGCATGCTATGTTATGACTCATCACGGCAACATCACGGCTAAAAGAGATAACCTGCAATTACGACACAACAAATCCTATCAATGAAGATTTGTATAAATTTACAGTATCTGTTGTCTGCGTGGATGAGTGTATGTATGTAAGTATGAGTGTGAATAGCGTGAAGATAAAACGCGAGCTCACACAAGTAATGAATCACAAACACGAATAGTAACGTTCATGTTAACGAATGTTATAATCATTAATATGTTAATACATTATTTCAACACCATATTGAATTCAACATTAAATGATATGCGACGTAACGTACGCAATTATAAATGGTGACATGAAATTTCTTTTGCAAGCTTCCACAATGCAAGCATCCCAGTGGGGGGGGGGGTTAATAAAAGAAATAAATGGCATGGGTTCGTGAGTGCGAATAACGAAATCAGTAAAAGAATAAAATTAACCAAAAGAGTCCAAAATGAGTGAAATTCAATAATCAATTAACGAACACAGAATTCGTAAGTAATTGTGAATCACAAGGAGAAAATTCCCAGTTTGCGAGAAAAAATCAAACCAAATTTAATTTGTTATAGTTGAAATAAATCTCTAAAAATAAATATCTAAATGCGAGAAAATGAGGTAATTAATTAACAATATTATGTTTGTGACCGATACCTTTTTCTCACATTTGTCCTGAGAGGTGACCTCAGGTTGAGATGATTGATAGAATGAGCGTTGCCAATATGCTCCTAAATTTTCAGTTAGCACTTTCAACCAGCAAAACCAACGTAAGAATGGATTTGCTCTACACTTATATGGGGGAAGAAGAAAAGAAAGAAAAAAGATTGGCCCATAACGTGGTTTTGTGCAGTTGTTCATGTTGCGATGGTTTGGTCGAGTGGTATTTTTCTTTCAGAGTCGAGTTCATGTTCATGCCAAATAGTTGAACTCACACCGCTTGCCACCAGATATAAAAGGTACTAAAGCCCTCTTATATGGGTTGATTGAATAACCGGTGGCGGTAGTGATATACTGATGTGGTTGTACACTTTTATTTCTCAAGAACACACGATAAGAACACTATGATATGTCAGTGTGGACTGTAAGTCAGGCCGACCTGTCCGAGAGGCAGGCCACGGCCGGCTGCGGGTATGAGCAGGTCAGCTTGGGAGCCATGTCACCGAGGGTGTGAGGGAAAAGTTCAGTTCAATTCAGTTAGATTTCCGAAGTCATGCTTCGCCCGGGCGTTTTCTCTGGAGTGGCCTGGCAAGTGTCAACTATTTCTAGTTAACTCAGATGGCTTCTTTGAACTGCATGCTTATCGTGGTGGCTGAATTGCGAGCAGGCAATCCAGCTGCCACGGAGTAAGCATGTGGCAAACCCTTTTTACCAGCCCGGCGGCTGTGGTGAGTGGTCCCTGTCTTAGAAATTGTGTGTTCACAATTCTGCAAGTAATGTAACAGGGTGGCGTTAGACTCGCCGCAGTGTTTGCAAAATAATTTGCCATACGCATGGGTAACCTAGTCTTAGTCTGTGTAGTATGACTTCGGTACCTCTTTTTGTATTTGGAGGAAGGGCCAGTGGCTCATAGCCTGTAGCATCTGAGTGCCACTTGACAGCGAGGGAATTTGTGATATTTTCTCTATGTGCTCCCTGGAGGACTGCACATGCTGCAGCTTTGGTACTTTGGCTTAGTCTCCTTCGGCTAGGTTTAACGATCATGGAGGATGGGAGCATACCCCTGCCCTTTTCGGCTAGTTTGTCAGCAAGCTCATTCCCTTGAATGCCAATGTGGCTTGGGACCCAGTTAATGATAATTCTTCTACCCTGACTGAGAATTCTTTGGGCTGTGGTCAGTACAGATGTCAGAAGGTAGATGTCTTGGGGCATGCTATGCTGTAAACTGTCAATGGCTGCTCTAGAGTCTGTGTGAATGACGTGTCCTGCCCTTAGGGACGCGTGTGTCAGGGCTTCCATGATCGCAACTGTTTCAGCTTGGAGTGTTGAGGCATTGTCAGTGACCCTAATGGATGTTGTGGTATCCCTTGTTGCGAAGCCGTCGCCTGCAGTGTGGTTTATGGGATCCATGGATCCGTCCGTGTAGTATATTAGGCTACCCAGAGGAGTTATTTGTGCAATGACCCATTGTGCTTGTGCCTTTAGGCTAGGCATGGAATATTGATCTTTTCTCATTATAAGGTTTAGGACTGAGAATTCGATCATTTCGTTTGCCCACGGTGGGGGTTCTTTGTAGTCAGGGTGAGGGGAGTCCATGCCCTTGGCAAGCAATAATTCTTTTAGCTGAAAGTGTATCAATACTCTGGCTGTATGTGTGAGCCAAGAGTTGTACGCAAACAACTGATAGTTTTGTTGTAGGCGTCTGAGTACTCTTTGCCTTTAGTATGAGTTTCTGGGTGCCTGCAAGACCTTAGAAAGGAACTGTGCTGCCATTAGATCAATTCGGGTGTCTAGGGACGGTAAATCAGCCTCCATGAGGAGGTTAATAACCTTTCTCCATCTGGGCGCCCCCAAGAATGATCCTGGCAGCTTCATTTTGTATTGTTTCCATTTTTTCTTTTAATGTTGCGCTGGAAGCAATGAGAGCAACAGAAGCGGTCAATAATAGGATGGACATCATGTACTTAGAATGATCTTAGTACTTTGTGTCCTGCTCCTATGTGTCTGCCTGTCATGACTTTCATGACTGACAGGCTTGGTTCAGTCGAGCAGGTATTGGGTCTCCTATTTGAAAGTGAGTGTTTGTCCTATCCATACACCAAGGTATAGGTAGTCCTTCACCCATTCCAGATCCATAACCAGAACAGTGAGTTTTTTGTTTCTGACATTAGTTCTCAGAGCCATAGCTTTTGATTTTGCTGCCGATATTTTTAGACCCGTCCTACAACACTCTTCAGACACAAGATTCAGACAATGCTGAGCTCTAGTTAGGCAGTGGTTGCCAGAGGCTATGGTTGTCAGGTCATCAGCATAAGAGATGATCTTGCATCCCTCTGGCAGGTGAATGTCGGGTATGTTGGACATAAGGATGTTGAAAAGGGCTGGACTGAGAACACCTTGAGGTGTTCCATTCCCAAGTGGCATGTCCTGTGAGAGGTGGCCCTGAAATCTGACATTTGCTGATCTATTTTTATAATGGCTATCCAGGTCAAGAGTCTGCCTTTGACTCCTTTGTGGATTAGGGTGTCCTGAATGGCAAGGGGACTTGCCAGTTCAAAAGCCTTATCCAAGTCTAGGAAGACAACCACAGTGGGTGAAGTGCATATTGTGCTTAGGAGTGTGGAAATGCTGTGTGCTGTGCTCTTACCCCTTGTGAACCTGTGCAAATGTTCATGAGGGGGTCCCGTTTTCCATCGGAGCCTGTTGAGTACCATCTTAGCTGTTTTTCCCAGGCAGCTAAGAAGAGAGATGGGACGGTACTTGTCTAGCTCCTTTGGTTTTGGGATAGGCACTATTGTGGCTTGTTTCCAGCTCTAGGGCACCGTGGCGGTTTGCCAGGATTTGTTGATGAGCTGCAAGAATGCAAGCTCTCCTGTCAGACCTAAATGCGATATGATGGGGTGGGAGATCCCATCAGATCCCGATGCTGATCCAGAGCTGGTTTTGTATGAGAGAACAAGGCATCCGTGTCATTTGGTTCAAGTGCCTTGTCTCTGATGAGAGCAAGCCTAGCTGGATTTAGGTTTTGTTTATCCCTCAGCACTGGAGGCAAGTTGTTGTTGCTGGTTCTAGCAGAGAACTCAAGCACCAGTCTGTGAGCCTCTGGCTGTGGGTCATGATGCGTGCATTTCGGGGCTTGACGGCTTGTCGCTTACCTGACCCGTTTCCACAACTCTGCAAGGCTGGTCTGGTGTCCAAAAGTCTGTCACCATTCCAACCACTTTTCCTGCCTTACTCTGTTGGCAGTTTCCATGGCATCCGCAACAGCTTCCCTCAGGAGGGTAATATTGGAGTGCTTTGCCGTCTGCACATGTTGACTCTGTGGTTGACCTCTTCGATCTTGTCATTATAATACCAGGCATCTTTGTGAGTTCTGGACCATGAGCGAGTTTTGGGGATGGTTTGTGATGCGGCCTGATTTATGGCCTGGATTAGCCTTGCCTCTAGCACATCCACATTTTCACTATTGTGGAGTTCATTGTCTCTCAGACAGCGGGCCAAGCCTTTCTGGAAACGTAACCAGTTGGCCTTGTCTGTTTTCCATTTAGGAATGTGATGTCTTTGGGTTGGACCTGCATCCATGAGGGTGGTGACTATGCCATAGTGATCACTTGTAACCGTATCGACACACCACCAAATTTTCTCCACCATTGTTGCAGTGGCCAAGGTAAGGTCTAGGACACCTCCCTTCAAATGCATTGGTTCTTGGGTGTTCAGAAGAGCGATCTCTGGGAATGTGTCAAGCACCTCTGCTATATGAATGCCTGCCGCGTTCGGCCTTTTGCGGGGATTCAGCATGGATAGGTGTGCATTGAAGTCTCCCCTTATGATCACTCGGTCATGTGCTGCAGTAGCACATACCTGGTTTAAATCTAAGATCTCACACAGTGGTTTGCTATATACATTGTGTATTTTCCGAGGGCCCCCAGGCAGAGATTCAACGCCATCTCCACAGTGCGGCAAGTTGGCTATTAAGGAGCATGGGATTGCTTCTTTTGCCAGGGTCATCAGGCCTCTAGCACCATCCAGGTTTGGAGTGGTAAAGACATGATAGCCTGAGAAGCGCACAGATCCCATAGTCAGTGACTCCTGGAGCATGATGACGTCAATGCTCCTTGTTCGCACTGTTGACTGGAGAAAGGAGTTTTTTGTATTATAGCTACAGATATTCCACTGCAGAATGCTTAGATTGTGTGCCATGATGGTTACTCAGAGTCAATTACATCATACTAGTTTTCAGCTTCAGAAGCCCCAGTGCTGGTGACATCTGACATGTATAGATCCTCGTTGATTGAGGATTATACATCTTCCTCCAAGTTTGGCACTCTGGTTAAGGGTCTATCAGGAGATTTAGAGTCTAGATTAGAGGTGCCACTTCGAGTCAAGGGACCAGACCTTAGCTTTACAGACTCGGCCTGTAGTGAGGGTATGGCAATGGATTTGCATCCGCCATAGACTGGTGTCAATCATTTCTTTAAGGAGCTTTCATGTGCATCGTGTGAATCCGCCATAGACTTGTGTCAATCATTTCTTTAAGGAGCTTTCGGCTAAGGCCTGAGCAGGCCTAGTTGCTGTTTGCTGTGTCTTGCTCTGCTGAAGGTTCGTCAGTGCTGAACTCGGCCCGGTCGCCGGAGCTTAAGTGGGGCTGAGCTGTGCTAGCTACTCGGGAACGCGAGGAGCGTGCGGTCCAATGGGCGAGCCGTGAGGTGTCAACCAATCAGGTCTCGGTATGCGTCATCAAGAAGCTGCTGCTGATGAGGGCGAGAGGACAGGCTGTAGACCTGGACCCAACCTGGGGGAAGTATGCCGTGCTGCAGGTTGCGGGGGTCGGCTACAGGTACTCCCTTCCAGTAAGGGAGCTAAGCAAGCGAGCAATAGCCATGTTACTTCAGAAGGCTGGGTATTTGTGTCACTCCGGAAAGTCACCAGTATGGCAGTGGATTTGCATCCGCCATAGGCTGGTGTCAATCATCTCTAAGGAGCTTTTGAGTGTGGGTGTGAGTGCCGGGACGGCTCCCCCGACGGCTAAGGCCTGGGTAGGCCTTGTTGCTTGCTGCTGTGGTCTTGCTCTGCTGGAGGATCATTGAGTGCTGAACTGGGCCCGGGCGCCAGAGCTTAAGTGGAGCTGAGCTGTACTAGCTACCCGGGAATGAGGGGAGCATGCAGTCCAATGGGCGAGCCGTGAGGTGTTCGGTGTCAACCAATCAGGTCTCGGTATGTGTCTTCGAGAAGCTGCTGATGGTGAGGGCAAGAGGACAGGCTGTGGACCTGGACCTAGCCTGGGGGAAGTATGCCGCACTGCAGGTTGCGGGGGTCGGCTTCAAAGGCATCTGCTGCAAAGTTTCATTCTGTCCTGACAGACTAGCTGGGGTTTCATGTGCTGCTTCTCCCGAAGCTAGCCTGCCATTCGAGGATTTACGGAAGGGAGTGTGGCTCTGTCTCGGTTTGGAGTCTTTGAGCTTCCTTCCCTTCAGTGCTGCAACAGTTTGGGTCATAGCCATCATGGTTACCTGGACTGCCTTCTCCACCTCCTCACTGGTCCTCCCCAAGGCTGTAGCTACTGCAGAAACTACAGCACTCAATAGGAGAGTCATATCCTTCTCATCAAAGAAAAGATTGTCGTCTACTGGGAGGACCTTTGCTGTGGCCTTTGAACCTTTTGTCCTTAGGTTCTTTTTCTTGCCACTAGCAACCCTGGGGATTTCCTCTAGATTGGAGGCATCCGGTTTTGGCTGGGGTGGTGTCTCCTTCCTCTTTGGAAGTCGGGGAGTCTTTTCCCTTTTATTCTTTCCCCAGACATGGGGGCGCTGGGGTAAAGTCAGGACGCTTTTTGGCTTGTTCCTGCCTTTTAAGGACTGCTTTTTTCCTAGCAGAGCAAGCCAGGCTCCATGCATGATGCCTCTTGGCACAGTTTGGACACTTCGCAGTTGTGTCCTTCTGGCCATCTTTGTGTGCCTTGATGCACACTTCTGTTTTATGCGCCTTGATGCACACTTCTGTTTTGTGTGCCTTGCTGCACACAACACATTTCGCTTTGGCCTTGCAGTTGGCCTGTTGGTGCCCAAATTTTTGGCGCGTGAAGCACCTCAAGGACTCTGGCACTTATGTCCTGAGCTTGTACAAGCCCCAGTTACCCAGATCAAGAGTGGTTATTGGGATTCCTTTGAGGGTGACCAGGACTTGCCTGGTTGGAGACTTCCCTTTGGTCATGCGGGATGCCTCCACCACTTGAGGGAGAGACATGATTACCTCCACGTCAAACCCTAGTGGGAAACCAAGTAGCACCATCTTTGTTCTTTTCTCTTGGGAGGTCAGTGGCAAGATACACACTTTTCTCCCAGCTTTAAGCACCTTAGTTTCCTGCAGGAAGCTCAGGGTGGCTTTGTCTTTTGGCACGATGATCATGCCATCATCTCTAGCAATTCAGATTGAGAGTTTGATTTGCCTTTCCTTTTCCAATGCCCCAACCAGTTGGTAGGCACTGTCAAAGTCTTCAGGCTTCTTTGGTACCTTAAAGCGCATGAAGCGATTTGGGGTGGGTTCAGATTCTCCTTCAGAGTCCATTTCCACCCTGCGTTGCTTCACACCTCCCCTTTGATGGAGTTTTAGGCCTTTAGTTGTAGGAGCAGCTGGTTTAGCTGGTTCAGCTTGAATCCCTGCTTGACTTTGAGAATTCTGAGATGTCAGGTTTCTCTGTCTGAGCTACAGGCCTGGAGACGCAAGAACTTGAGTCAAATTGCTGGACTATTTCATGGACAGACTTTGTTGGGGGTGATTTTTCTGCCGTGTTCATTTTCTTTGTAGCAGGCCGGACACGATCGGCCTGCGTTTTTGCTTTCTTTTGTCCCCCTGTAGCCTTGTAAGGCTTCAGGGTGACTGCCTTGGTCAATTCCATGCTGTGGTCGTTATCTTTTATGTCAGTTAGAGAGGGGATGGTTTTATTTGTATAAGCCATGTGATACTAGCTTTCGTTCAGTCTCACGCAACTCCACCCACCACGGAGTCCAATAAGGGGAAGCTGTATGTTAGAGCACATTCTCTAACAGCCACAGGTGCTAACGTGAGGGTATACGCAGCCACTTTCTTGTTTGTGGGACGGTGCTCACGGGACTTGTGTGAGGCCAAACAACACAGCAACTGCTTGACCCTGGTCTCCTGTTGGAGACCAGCCGTTTGACCTGACCGGGCCAATCAGGCCACCTGTCTTGCTGGAATAGAGGACAAAAGAGGCGTGTTGCTAGCCGCAGGGCGTACTCATTCACGGCATCGCTCAAACTCCAGGACTCCAGTCTCCTCAGCGCACAGGGCTGCCATGCACGGCAAACGCATGGGTAGGTCATAGAACCTCTGGGGAGAGACTTGAGGGGATGCAAACCCTCCTACTGGGTAAACATCATTGAAGGTGGGGCTCAGCTCTACCTAGATGTTAGCCAATGGGGGCGGCTGCCTCAGCGGGAGGAAGAGGGAGCAGTCCCAAGACCAGCCAGCCTAGGAGGTTGAGTTGGTTTGTGTTAAGAGGATGACACCTCTATTTGGGCTAAGTCTGTCTAAGGTCTGTCTAAGGGGAGGGCCGCCTCAACAAGAGGGAGAGTGGGCCACCCAAGGACCAGAGTTACTGGAGGGTCTTTCATGAGAGGATGACACTTTTTTTTCGGCTATGGCCCCTTCTAGTATGTTAGTCCATAGGGAGGGCCGCCTTAACGAAAGGGAGAGGGGGCCACCCGAGGACAATAATGCCTAGAGGGTCTTTCATTGTTTTGAGCAAGAGAATGACATCTATGTGTTGGCTGTATTCTGCGAAGCCACCCAAAGGCTTAACAGAAGTAGGGATAGTACCATAACATTATCCTGAGGTTGAGTGTTTCGAGGATGACGCTTCTTTCTGGCTTTTGTCCTTCTTGTGGTGCTAGTCAGTGGGCCAGGCCACCTCAACGAGAGGGGAGAGGGGGCCACCCAAGGATGAGCACACCTGTGGAAGGGACAAGTTTCTGAAGAGCCACCCTAAGGGCTTTTCAGAAACATGTGGTAAGGCTTTAACCTCAATAATCCCATACCATCAGGGACACTGTTCAGTTTATCAGCAGCTAATATAACACTGAACAAGTGTTGGAGGGGAACTACCTGCCCAATTATGGAGAGTTAAGGTGGCAAGTTAAGATGGTTTGCCAGACCCTATCAAAGAGCGGCAACTCTGTGTGTGCACCGTAAGGCAGGCATGCTAAGGCCCCGCAGACACACCCTCCCCTTCGGGAGGTAAAGGTCTGTCCACGTCCGAGCATAAGCCCGAAGATGGGGTCCAGTTCACCAGGTGCACAAGGAGTCATCCTAATGCCGAAGAAGTGGTGATAGTAAAAATAGGGCTACAAGGGGCGAGACCAGCAGCGTACAGTTGGTCTCGCAGGCGTCAAAGCATGCACTACCAGTGCACAACGCAATCACAGAAGGATCACACAAGCTGGGGTCGCCACTAATGGAGAAGTCAAATCCTCTCTTTAGCAGGCCTCCACGACGACCCCAGAACCATCATGTCCTCTCGAAGGCCATCCCGCAGGCATGGCTATAACCTCATCAGTAGGAGAGGAGAGCGCCCGCCAGGGAGGAGCCGAAGGGGAGGGGCTGAAGGTCTTTGGGGATGATCACCTCCGGATTACGCTGGGCACTGCATAGGGGAGCCCTGCATGTTGAAACGGCGGCCGCCGGGGTCCTCGTAGAGCGCCAGGAACCTCACGTGAGAGTGCGAGAGCAATGGCTAGAGCGTGAGCGAGTCGAGAGAAAAGAGAAAGAGGTAGAAGTAAGGATAAGGAAAGAGGGAAGAGGTTAAGGTCGGCCACCCAGCGGGCGCAAGCGGACCACGCGTCCCACGGGCGACGCGGCATGGACACGGACCACGCGGTATAAATGCATGTGGACTCGCATACCATGTGGCATGCTATGCAGTATGCTATAGTGTGTGTGAGTGTGTGGTCATCTGGGTCATCCTTATATCCGACCAGCGGGCGCAAGTGGGCCGTATACGTGGCATACAAGGAAAACCACACCAGAAGGAAATTCAAGCCGGCCCTAACCACGTGTATGGTTTCTCCTATAATATACTAGAGAGGGAGAGAGTGAGAAAGAGAGGGAGGGAGGGAGGGAGAGACAGACAGAGAGAAAGAAAGAGAGGGAGAGGGGGGAAGAGTGAATAAAGAGAGAGAGTGAGTGAGTGAGAGAGGGAGAGAGAAAGAAAGAGAGGGAGAGACAGAGATAGAGAGAGAGAAAAAAAGGAAAGTGAGAGAGAGGGGGGAGAGAAAGCGAAAGAAAGAGAGAGAGAGTGAGAACGCATTGCTCATATTGTAAGCTTAAAAAAAAAAAAAAAACATCGTAGATCTGTTTCACTGAATATCCGTCCGACTGAATGCTTTCATTGGGAAGCTTATTTGCATGGATGAATCTAGTATATACATATAAAAAGGAATATTCCCCAATATATTCCGCAAATCATGTAACACTGTTCTGACTGTTTTTACATTTCCGAAGCACTTGTGGATAGAACAAACTATTGCGCTGGTCCACACAACCTAAGCTAATGATAACAAAGGATTATATTTTTAAAAATTCGAAAAAAACAGGATTGGCATCCACGAAAGGTCTTTGGTAAATTTAAGAACTGTCCTAGAATCTTTAACTCCAAAAGCATAAGGGAACTTGTTTATTTCTCGTTTTAGAAACTATTTTAAGTAATATTGACGGGTCACCCACGTAATAGTTGATATCATAATTGTAATCGTTATCTTCAATCATCATTATTATTTTTGTTATTGTTATTACTCTCATTATATTATTATTATTATTATTGTTATTATTATTATTTTTATTATTATTATTATTATTATCATTATCATCCTTATTATCATTATTATTATCATTATTATTATTATTATTATTATTATTATTATTATCATTATTGTTGTTGTTGTTGTTGTTGTTGTTGTTGTTGTTGTTGTTGTTGTTATTATTATTATCATAATCATTATTATAATTATGATCACTATTATGATTGTTATTAATGTTATTATTTTTCATAATTATAAATACTATTATTACTATTATTATTATCATTTCTAATTTAATTATTTTTATTTGTTTGATGTTGTTGCTACTATCATTATTATTATCACTATTATTATTATTATTTCTAGTATCTTTCCTTTTGTTTGTTTGTTGTTGTTACTATCATTATTATTATCACTATTGTTGCTGTTGTTGTTGTTGCGGTTGTTGTTGTTGTTGTAGTTGTTGTTGATGTTGTTGTAGTTGTTGTTATCATATTATTTTATCTTCATTATCATTAGCAGTATCATTTGTAGTAGTATTTCTATTAATACTATTATTATCATTATCATTGTTATTATTATTATCATTGTTATTGTTACCATTATCTCTATCATGTTATTATTCTTATTCTCATTTTCATTATCATTATCATTATCATTATTATCATTATTTTTACTGTTATCATTACTATTATCATCATTATGATTATGATTATCATTAGTATTGCTCTCCTTATCATTAATGATGTTATTACTGTTATCATTATTGTTTTATCATCTTTATTATCATCATTATTATTTGTAGTAGTATTATCATTTTCATTGTCATTATTGTCTGCCATTATCATTATTACTATTATAATGATTATTATTTTCAATACTAATATTATAACCCTATCATTGTTATTATCATTATTATTGTTATTGTTATTATTATTATCATCATCATCACCGTTATTATTATTATTATTATGATTATTATTATTTTTATTATTATTATTATTATTATTATTATTATTATTATCATTATTAGTATTATTACTATTAGTTTTATAATTATTATCATTATCATCATCATCATTATTACTATCATTGTTTTTATCATCATCAGTATTATTATTAAAATCAACATTATCATTATCATTATAATTTCTTATTGTTATAGTTATTACTGTAAACATCATTTTCATTATCATTATCATCATTTCCATTATCATTATTATTATCATCATCATTATCATTATCATCATATTCCATACTACAAAACTGAGAGAAAGAAAGAGAGGAGAAAGGAGAAAAAGATGAGAAAGGAGAGAGAAAAAGAGAGAGAGAGAGAGGGGGGGGGGGAGGGGGAGAGAGAGAGAGAGAGAGAGAGATGGAGAAAAAGAGGGCAAAAGGCATAGTTCAGTAAGATTTTTTCGTACGGCCTCTCTCGCCTGCAAATTCAGTTCTTCCCCGAAGCAACGCGCCTCCCGAAGGTCTCTTCCGCCTCAATGTTTGCGCTGAAGCTCTCTCGTGCAACTTTCAGCTGCAGTCCTTGCTCGATCCGCAGAGAGGAATCGCCTGAAAGCGAGCACTAAACGCTTCCCCGCAACCAGTCCAACCGAAATTTAAAACAAATATTTATTTTCAGGCACAGTCATCCTTTACCTATATTTTAGTAATTGCACTTTTACACAAGCTTTCAATAAGCGTATTTGAATACAATAAATCCTTTTTTAATATACTTGTCTGGAGTCGAGTTCCTTTTAGTTTAACATATTTAACGTAATATCTTGCTATTAAAATACCCTCAAGGTAATTTTAAAATCTGTCGGAGTCATTCTCTGTCATTTTCGCATAAAACAGATTAATTTCTTCAAAACTGCTCGAGCTTTCAAAGAAAAGTCTTGAAGGAGAATCGGCCGATTGGGTCCGAGAGAGGGCGGCGCTCCTGGGAGGCCACGGACGGCTGGAATCGGACCGATTTGACGGACTGACAGGCAAGCAGACACACAGACTTACAGATTGCCAGATAGACGGACTGGCGCGAAAGCTTTCGGTCATTACAAAGGAATCACAGAATAATCTCATTGCGAAAATTAGTGTGAACCCGAAAATTCAATGAGAAAAGAAACTTTCCCCAAACAGAGGGCGCAGTCGAGACTAAACTGATAGGACGACAAAGCAGCGGATACAGTTTGTGATCTGCTTTCACTGCGAAGCGTCCCGAGTTTATAGAAGGGGGAAAGTTTATAAAATAAATCGCTTTCGCACATACTCCAACAAAACAAAATGAATATAAGTGAATATAAAGTTGCAATAAAAAAAAAAGAAATACAGCGTAGCAAATCACAAAGAGAGAGTATCATAAGAAAATCATCTCGTTTAAACAATAGAGTCTGCACAGAATTACATATAATATTGGCAATTTATTTTACAGGCAATTTTAAAGCATGCGGTGTTATGACATGCAGTGTGCTTTCAATCGCTCTCTCTCTCTCTCTCTCTCTCTCTCTCTCTCTCTCTCTCTCTCTCTCTCTCTCTCTCTCTCTCTCTCTCTCTCTCTTTTTCTTTCTTTCTTGTTTACTTAATATCGTCATTCTCTCATCATCCACTACTTGTACTACATGTCTCACTGTTACTATAATGTCAGTACTAAGGAAAAGCTGAAAGGCTTTTATCCTGACGTTAGCGTTTGTGAGCGCCGCCTTCCACGCCGCTTAGTCACCAACGCCCCTCGTTCAGTTCAAGTGAAGAAATCCCTTGGTTCCTTTCCAAGGTACTTGAAATATGCAAACAGTATATATATATATATATTGAGTCACTATAAATTTGCAATTCCGCCCATTTTTTTCTTGCAAAGATCAGCTTTTTGAAGATTTCTCTGTAAACTATCAGCAACAAATATTGTACATATATTTCACATAAAAAATAAGGTGAGGTAATCCCAGTTTATTGATCCAGAAGATGAAGGAGTATAGAACGATTTTACCTGATGATATAAAGAGAGAGTCGACCATTGCATTTACTGTGCTTTCTGAAGGGACACATTTGCCGAC
This sequence comes from Penaeus vannamei, assembly GCF_042767895.1. NCBI lineage: Eukaryota > Metazoa > Arthropoda > Malacostraca > Decapoda > Penaeidae > Penaeus > Penaeus vannamei. The sequence continues at coordinate 15,186,273 of NC_091580.1, read as the reverse complement.
AGAGGCACCGATGAAAAAGGGAGACGTTCCGCAAAAGTTTTCCTGAAAAGAAATTCCTTGCTCCTGAAGAAGACGACCTTCAACTTACTATTGAATTCTTGCCACACTTCTTCAATATACGTAAGTTCAGGAAACCTGCCATTTGAGGGAATCTCTCTCAATTGGAACTCCGGGAGCCACCGAGCTTCTGCCGAGTCCGTTTCCGTTCTCCAAGCACGTTCAGCCGCGTTTTTCGCCTTCCGTTCAGGATGACGTAACTTCCCGGCGGTCGTTCGTCTCCGTGTGCCCTCTTTTTCTTCGAACCTTTATCCTCACTGAACTTATTTTTCTTATCATTTTTCTTTTGTCCCTTTTTCCTTTCGGTTAACATTTCTTCATTTTCCCACTTACTTGATTCACTCCGCTCCTTCTGGTTTTTTCTTAATATAATTTTAGCATCACACTACAAGAAGGTTTTTGACGTTCAACATATTTAACGTAATATCTTGCAATTAAAATACCCTCAAGGTAATTTTAAAATCTGTCGGAGTCATTCTCTGTCATTTTCGCATAAAACAGATTAGTTTCTTCAAAACTGCTCGAGCTTTCAAAGAAAAGTCTTGAAGGAGAATCGGCCGATTGGGTCCGAGAGAGGGCGGCGCTCCTGGGAGGCCACGGACGGCTGGAATCGGACCGATTTGACGGACTGACAGGCAAGCAGACACACAGACTTACAGATTGCCAGATAGACGGACTGGCGCGAAAGATTTCGGTCATTACAAAGGAATCACAGAATAATCTCATTGCGAAAATTAGTATGAACCCGAAAATTCAATGAGAAAAGAAACTTTCCCCAAACAGAGGGCGCAGTCGAGACTAAACTGATAGGACGACAAAGCAGCGGATACAGTTTGTGATCAAGCGAAAGCAGTCGTTATCTGCTTTCACTGCGAAGCGTCCCGAGTTTATAGAAGGGGGAAAGTTTATAAAATAAATCGCTTTCGCACATACTCCAACAAAACAAAATGAATATAAGTGAATATAAAGTTGCAATAAAAAAAAAAGAAATACAGCGTAGCAAATCACAAAGAGAGAGTATCATAAGATAATCATCTCGTTTAAACAATAGAGTCTGCACAGAATTACATATAATATTGGCAATTTATTTTACAGGCAATTTTAAAGCATGCGGTGTTATGACATGCAGTGTGCTTTCAATCGCTCTCTCTCTCTCTCTCTCTCTCTCTCTCTCTCTCTCTCTCTCTCTCTCTCTCTCTCTCTCTCTCTCTCTCTCGCTCGCTCGCTCGCTCGCTCTCTTTCTTTCTTGTTTACTTAATATCGTCATTCTCTCATCATCCACTACTTGTACTACATGTCTCACTGTTACTATAATGTCAGTACTAAGGAAAAGCTGAAAGGCTTTTATCCTGACGTTAGCGTTTGTGAGCGCCGCCTTCCACGCCGCTTAGTCACCAACGCCCCTCGTTCAGTTCAAGTGAAGAAATCCCTTGGTTCCTTTCCAAGGTACTTGAAATATGCAAACAGTATATATATATATATATTTTGAGTCACTATAAATTTGCAATTCCGCCCAATTTTTTCTTGCAAAGATCAGCTTTTTGAAGATTTCTCTGTAAACTATCAGCAACAAATATTGTACATATATTTCACATAAAAAATAAGGTGAGGTAATCCCAGTTTATTGATCCAGAAGATGAAGGAGTATAGAACGATTTTACCTGATGATATAAAGAGAGAGTCGACCATTGCATTTACTGTGCTTTCTGAAGGGACACATTTGCCGACAGAAGCACCGATGAAAAAAGGAGACGTTCCGCAAAAGTTTTCCTGAAAAGAAATTCCTTGCTCCTGAAGAAGACGACCTTCAACTTACTATTGAATTCTTGCCACACTTCTTCAATATACGTAAGTTCAGGAAACCTGCCATTTGAGGGAATCTCTCTCAATTGGAACTCCGGGAGCCACCGAGCTTCTGCCGAGTCCGTTTCCGTTCTCCAAGCACGTTCAGCCGCGTTTTTCGCCTTCCGTTCAGGATGACGCAACTTCCCGGCGGTCGTTCGTCTCCGTGTGCCCTCTTTTTCTTCGAACCTTTATTCTCACTGAACTTATTTTTCTTATCATTTTTCTTTTGTCCCTTTTTTCTTTCGGTTAACATTTCTTCATTTTCCCACTTACTTGATTCACTCCGCTCCTTCTAGTTTTTTCTTAATATAATTTTAGCATCACACTACAAGAAGGTTTTTGACGTTCATACAAAATTTTGAAAATTACCCTTTGTAATGTAAGTCTCTCTCTCCCTCTTTACCTCCAACCGCCCTCTCTCTCTCTCTCTCTCTCTGTCAGTATGTATGAATGTGTGTGTGCATGCACGTGTTTGTTTGTGTGTGCGTGTGTGTGTGAAAATGTGTGTGTATGTGCCGTCATCATCACAATCTTTACTTTAGATTCCGTAGCATCTTTTTCGTTGTCACAGATTCTATTCACATTCCCAGCCTTTAATACAGATGACCCCGAAACTAAAGAAGGTTAACTCCACGTATTCCACTTTTCTCTTCCGCTTCTGAGCAATGATCAAGGTGCCGGAATGGATGACGAAATTTTGGCCAAACAGATTAGTCTTCAAGTTTGAATTCTGAAATTGTCCTCATCACAAAGTTTTCTCTCTGTTTCAAATTTCGGGGCTGTCATCGAGGGCAAGTTCAGCAATTCCTTCCGGAGCTCCTGAAACAGAGCTAGAATTATCAAGAATGATCTCCATTTCTATTTTTTTTTTTTTTTTTTTTTTTTGCATTACTTACCACTATAAGTAAAAGGTACATTGAGTAACATTTGGAGAGGGTTTTAAAACATTTGATATCGATGTACGTATCCCTCTTGTTCTTGGGTTTTTGTCCTTTGGGCGAAGGTTTTTTTTAGGTTTAGTCCTTTATTTACCACCCTGGCTAACTGCATAGGCGTGGGCAAGCTGTGGTACATTTGATACATGGTCAAAGCATTATATAATAGTATTACAGTGTAAATCTAGATCATAAAATTATTACGGTCTAAAATATATCATTTAAAGGAAAAGAACGATCAGTAATTTATCTACTCATCTGTCAAGCCGGCATACGGCTTGGGCGTGGAAAGGCAATGTAACATTTGATATGTGGTCATGTGATACTCCATTCCAAATTTAGGATATAACATAATTATATCTTCCAAGACATCAGATGATATGAAGTAGTTACATAGTTCTCCATACCTCATGCTAGGTGGTCTGAAAGGCTGTATTACATGGCACTCTGAGATATAATGTACAAGTGTTCGCTTATATTCTTCATTGCATAATTTACACTTCGTTTCTTCAACATTACAGGCTGTACTGACCTGCCAGTACAATCTATATCTCAGCCTGATTCTTGCGGTCACAATATCACACTGTCTTGTTCTTGTTTTGTATAAACCATAGATGAAAACATCTTGCATAAACCTGTCATAGTGCTTTATGCTACAGCTTTCAGGCCGTTGAGAATTAATCAAGTCAGACAAGTCCTCTTTGAAGGAAGTTTTAATTATGTGTGAAATCCTAGCAAGAGGTACTCCAAGATCTATATCAACACTTTGCTTGTCACATGCTGATTTTGCTAGGCGGTCAGCATGATCATGCCTGGGGATTCCAACATGCGATGGTATCCACACAAAACGTATATCATGGCCTCGTTCTTTTGCACGATACACATTTATCCTTATGTCATTTGCAATATTTCCTGCACCTTTGTCTAGTGTGTTCAATGCCTGGAGAGCACTCTGTGAGTCGCAGAAAATGACTCCTGAGCCTTGACTTAATAGAAATTCGGTGGCTATGAGCATTCCTGCCAACTCAGTTTGCGTAGTGCTAGCCCAGTCATGAACCCGCCTACAATCCTGGTGCTGCAAAATATTGTTTTTATATATGACAAAAGCGCATCCTGCTCTACTCCCAGACTGCAAGGATCCATCAGTGTAGCATTCATACGCATTGGGCATAGTTTCAAGGTGCTCACTGATAATTGCTAAAGCATACTGCTTAAGTACAGCAGGGGGGACACTGTCTTTTTTGGGGGCAGTCGTATAAAATACACTTAGGTCCGACATTTTCCACGGTGGAGCAGAACGTCCATGTAGGGTCTTAGTTATGGATATGTTCAGCTGAGACAAGTGCTTACATGTTACTTGTTGCCATGGATTTGAATTTGGATCGATGTTGCCATTCAAAGTTAGCTCCACTATTCTATGTTTTAGTTGTCTTTGGAACTCTGTACAATAGAGGGGTTCTCTTATTGCTTTGACGCTAAATGTGGTGTTTATGTATAATATTCTTTCATAGACAGACGGCAAATTAAGTTCTGATCTCATATTCACAATCCTCGTTGTCTTAGGGGCACCGAGAATAAGCCTCATGGCCTCATTTTATACAATTTCTAAACTAGCCAACTCTGATTCCTTGTATAATACTAGGTGCAATGCATGATAATCTATGACCGACCGTATGTATGACAGGTAAAAGAATCTAGCAATATTGACATTAATACCATGGTCTTTGCCGACAAGTGTCCTAAGTGGCTTCAGACGTTCCCACAGCCTTTTCTTCAGGTTTTGTATGAACTCTGCATCATTAACAGCCACCCCGAGATATTTGTATTGGTGACAGAGATCTAGCTCAACGTCATTGATGTGAAACCTTGGCAGAGGGATTGTTTTAGGGTTAAGTGCCTTGGTTTTTTCAGTCGATATTATCAAGCCACACTCTGTAGCCCTTGCTGAAAGCACATCAAGGATCTGTTGCATTCTCTCCTCGGATGAGGATTTAATGCAAATATCATCGGCATAGCAAATAATGGAGCCACTGCCCTCAAGTGGTATATCGCCTAGTAATCTATGCATTAGGATGTTAAATAGCATGGGACTAAGTACGCCTCCCTGAGGTGTGCCGAGTTCAAACACTTTTGCATGAGTACTCTTAACACCCCTGAAGAAAACCTGAGCCGATCGATTGGATAGATACATTTGAATCCATGTTAACAGTTTTCCCTGAATACCAAAGCTAGCTAGTTGCTCAAGGATCATTTCTCTGTTTGCAATATCAAAGGCAGATTGAAGATCAAGAAATACGGTTTGCATGCCTGGTATTGAGTTTGTTAAGTATTCTGCAAAACAATGCTGACTGCTACGTCCTGGGAGAAATCCATACAGTCTGGGGGATACCTTAGCATGTATACGGTACATGAGTCTGTTCAGAATTATTCTCTCAAGTACTTTGCACAGACAGGAGGTCAAGGAAATTGGTCTGTATTTGTCAGTGTTGGATTTGGGTATAGGGATGATTAAACTTTTAGTCCAGGAGCTTGGGAGGATTCCTTGTGATAGGCTGAGTCTATACAGGTGTAAGAGTGGGTTGCCTGGCACCTGCGCAATGAGGCGAAGAACACTGTAAGTAATGCCATCCTCGCCAGGGGCTGTTGCCTTGCCTTTCACAAGGGCATTTCTCAGTTCCCACTCGGTTATTTCGGCAAAGTCGGATGGGTCAATAGCAGCACAGGCTACTGCTATATTGAATTTGCTATCTATTTTTGACTTGTCGAGATGGTCTTTTATCCCTTGTGGAAGTGAGCTCAGCTGAGAGTTTTCAGCCCACTGCTCCAGTAGCATATTAGCCTGTTCTTGTGGGCTGTGAAACTGCGGTGTTGTGGGAGCTTTACCTGTCAGCCTATTAATCTTTCTCCATACATCAGCCATGGAAGTTTGACTATTGATGCTTTGCAAAAATTGTTCCCAGTGTTTACTACGAATCTCAGTTTTTAGTTCTCTGAATTCTTTATTGGCTTTAAGAAACTGAATAAGATTGTCTGACGTCTTGTTATCTTTATAGCAATTGGCAAGCTCCTGAACTCGTTGATGTTCCTTGGCTAGAATTGGGTCATTGATCCACCTCGGAGCATGGGGGGCTTGGGGGCTCGTTTTCTTCGAGAATTTTCGTGAACAGACCCATGTGTTATAGTAGTCAGTGACAACTTTGATTAAATCCTGAGAGAAATTTTCAACTGTTGTTACTTCATATGTGTTGTACCAATCAAAGACACGTGCCTTGAAGTGATGCTCCAGACCCGGTGGGATGATTATTCTAAGCCTAGGTGTTTTAGGGGCTGAGTTGCTGTCAACAGTATAGTCAGTTCGGAGTGCAAAGTGGTCACTAACTAATTCTCGTACCAGTGAAGTACAGACATTACCATGAACTAGATTTTTGCCAAATACGTAATCTAACCTGCCACCTCCCAAATGAGTTTCTATTTCTGTGTCATATACTGTTAGTGATCTACTATTAATGAAATGTTTGAATTCTTCCCCATTACTATTACGCTGGCTGTCTCCAAAGTGTGGGTGCCTTGCATTAAGGTCGCCCATGCATAACGTGCCTTGGTTGTGAAAATTGGGTAAAGAAACAGCCAGAAATTTTGACGATCTGGCATATATATTATATAGTGAAAAATACCCAGAGGCAGTCTGAATTTTTAAATGATGAAATTGAACATCAGTGTTCTCGGATTTTTTAACTAATTTATGTGGCAATGTTACCTTCACATATGTCAACAATCCAGTCATGGCTGTATTCACATAAGAATGATATCCCTTAATTGAAGGTGCAATTTTCATTTTAGCAGCAGCAGCAAAAGGTTCTTGCACGCAAATCACATCAATATTATATTTACGAATATAAAACTCTAGGTCACTCAGCCTAGGTTTAATACTACGCATATTCCATGATATGAATTTAATTGTGTGTCTATCCATATGTGAGTAGTGTATTATTATGTAATCTGTACTTCAAGCGCTTATATCCATTGATATTACGGAATTTAAGTTCACATAAGAAACATATAACTTCATGAATAATGTACATTCTATTACAGATGATTGTCCTAAGCTTAAAAGTACTTTTAACCATGTCAAAGATTAGGTCTTAGCTTTGTCCCACTTCTTAGCACAGTCCCCTCGGTTGTTGTGCCGGGTGTACCTGGGGGGCTGTTGACGTCACTGGACTCCTCGTCTGACTCGGTGCCGCAGGGATCGTGGTAGTGTTCGTCGCTGCTGTCAGCGCTGACACGCCCACTCTGGTTATCAGCACTGATGTCATGACATCGTATCTGCTCGCTCGTTTCTTTAACACTAATAGCAGCACTAGTATCTCGTATCGGGAGAGGGGGGGGGAGGAAAGTCCGAAGTGCAGTGCTCTAATTCGCATTTTCGGATGGCTAGTTTTTTCCATCCCTATCACAAATAAAGGCAATGACGAGAGAAAGAGAGAGAGAGAGAGAGAGAGAGAGAGAGAGAGAAAGAGAAAGAGAAAGAGAAAGAGAAAGAGAAAGAGAAAGAGAAAGAGAAAGAGAAAGAGAAAGAGAAAGAGAAAGAGAAAGAGAGAGAGAGAAAGAGAAAGAAAGAAAGAAAGAGAGAGAAAGAGAAAGAAAGAAAGAAAGAGAGAGAAAGAGAAAGAGAGAGAATGCGCGCGCGCGTGTGTGTGTGTGTGTGCAAAGATACCACTTGTACACGACCCACTAAAAGAAGTGTGCAAATAGGAGCTATCTAGCATCCATAGACATTACCTATCTACTCATACATGAGTAAGAATAGTAAAGTTTCACACACACTCCCTGTGGGCACTCGTTAGATAGAGCAGTTTCAAATCCCAAATCAGAAAACCTGAGGTGTAATTTCAGGGAATACACCACTGGTTTTCTGATTGAATACACCTCAGGTTTTCTGATTTGGGATTTGAAACCGCTCTATCTATATCTACCGAGTGCCCACGGGGAGTGTGTGTAAAATTTCGCTATCCTTACTCATGTATGAGTAGATAGGTAATGTCTATGGATACTAGATAGCTCCTAGTTGCACACTTCTTTTAGTGGGTCGTGTACGAGTGGTAGAGTGGCCGTCTTGCAGATACCTGCCTGCAACGCCGGCGAGGGATCTAATCCCGATCGGATAGGTTATGTATTCATCATATAAATACGTTAGTGCATTATTCCATCTTTCATGTATATAGTATGTTTATTTCCATATTTTTTTTATTACCGTTTTTATTCCTACGCATTATTATTCCAATTCCACGAATATACATATAAACACAACAAATAGTTCTCGACTGAAGTATGCTTGGTTTCCTTCACTGAATCTTGCGAGAGAAAACCCAAGCCACCAAACGCACAGTTGTATAAAAGAAAGAAACCCACGTTCGTCCTCAAGATCAACCTCCCGCAGATGATAGATGACGCAGCACAAGACAATAATCGAAAAAAGGATAGAATAAACAGACAAAGAGCTGTGTCCTTGAGAAATAGATAGGCAGCTTGAGCTAGAAGGATAATCTGATAATATCTCCCCTGCATCTGTCTTCTCAGGTCTCACTCACTCTTTATCAGCCCTTTCCTCATCTCCGGAGCTCAGGCGCCCACCCTCCCTGCAAGCATTTAATCACGGCCTGCAATCTCCAAGGAAACGCTCAGGTGCTTTCCCTTCTCTTCTTCCTCGGGATGCAAAAGAGACATTCGCGTCCAGCCCTTCTAAGCTCTAAGGAAATTTTAAGAATAATGTCTTGAATATATTCATGAAACTACGGGTTAAGAGATTGCAAGGTAGTGATTGCAGCAAGCCATGAAGGGGGTGAAATTTTACTCTTCCTCCAAAAATATCTATTACATACAGCTCATGATTGAACGCATATGATCCGTGAATTACCTTTCTGAGTGGAAACGCATCCCAACGTTCTTCCTTTCCTGTAGTCTTTTGGCCGAGACAAAATGCAATAATTCCTCGTGTTTGCAGTTTCCGCAAGTGGGATGAGTTAGAAGAATTTTTAGAAACTTGTAATAACTTCTCCCCGAATTTCCTTACCTGCTCTTCTTTCCTTTCTTAAAATTCTAGTTAGTTTTTAACATTGAATATATAAATCAGTAACAACAACCTTAACAATAATAACTACATTAACTTATATTTCTGAGTATATGACAAAAAGAAAACGACAGGGCATCGTTTTACGCTTTGATTATTTATAAAGACAAAAAAAATATAACAATGATATTAACAAAGATTTTTCTTGTGCCGTTTTGCTTCGTGTCTTTTCTTCGCCTCTGATTAGCATTTACGGTGTAACAAGTCCGTCGAAAGCGAAGAGAACTGAATATGGAGTTGAAAGACGTTCCATTACCACGGCCAGCATTTGGCTCGCTTTTCTTTGGTTTGGAACTTGCCACCTGTGACTGGTTGCTGTGGCATGATTTCCTTTAGTGAAGTTAGAAATCAAGAATGAAATGAGCGCGCCAAACGGCCTATCATCATTTTAAATCTTAACGTGTAAATGAAACAATGAACGACATGGAGACAAAAGTTAAGATGTAATTTGCCTTTACACTCCTCAGAAACCTTTACGCTGTGCGTCTGTTGGACTGACTCCGCAGGCCCATTCTCTGTAGTCAGGGGACGGGGACATGTCGACAGAATGCCGTCCTTTAGCAAAGGAAATTTCGGAATCTGTAAGGGTTTGATCGATATTCATTCCTCATGTTCTATGGTAACAAGAATGATGATGATGATAGTAATAATAATGATGATAAGAACATTAGTGTTGATAATTTGTTCTAAGATGTAAAATTGTTATCATTCCTTTCTCTTCTCCCTTCCTTCCCTCATTGCCTTTATTCTAGATCACCAATCAAACAGGCATAAGACTGTCCTCGTCCCTTCACCCCCGCTCCCCCCCCCCCTCTCTCTCTCTCTCTCTTTTCTTTCTTTTTAGGCTGTGTCGGCAACCTCGTCCTCTTAACTCCATTGTCATTTACAGTTTAGATATCAAATTATTACACTCGGTATTGGGAAACCTGATGTTGGCGTCGACGAATAAACGATAAACGATTAGTAAATCGTAAATCTTTGTTGTTATCATTATCAATGCCATCATCATCTTACCTGAGACATGAAAGGAACCGCAACCGAGCATCAAGTATTTTTCGCGACTTGCGCCCGCCGCCAAAGGAGATGAAATCGAGAAGCGGAATTAGAAAGCTTGTTTTTTCCTTGCGACTCAAAGGCGGCCCGCGAGCATCTCCAGGTGCTTCCCTCCCCGGGGCTGGGAAGCCGGAGACTAGGCAGAAAAAGAGAAAAAAGAAAAGAAATGAGGCAGAAGAACAAAAAAATAGACCGAGATGACGATGATGGAGACAGAACGTAAGGAAAATGAGAGAAGGAGGAATAGGAAGAGGAACAACAATAACAGTTAGGAAGTGGATAGAGATAAAAAATAAAAATGTCAAATTATAATGGCATACATGATGAACACATCAGTTCCTTGTAAAGCTGAGGATTTGCAGGCAACTTTAACTTTTGTAATGAAAATCACCGGTCGATCAGCGAATTCGCAACGGCTCGAGGTAATCGGAAATCCATGAATAATGACCAAAGTAATTCAGATGGAAAGTAATAAATGTTGAAATCATAAAGTTACCGTGGACATGTGCACACACACACACACACACACACACACACACACACACACACACATATAAATATATATATATATATATATATATATATATATATATATATATATATATATATATATATATATATATACGTAATGCAGTATAAAAACAACACGTAACCTTCTTGTCTTTTAGTTCTTCTGCAATTACCAGTTCTTGATTATTGTGTTACATTATTGATCTTTTTTTTTTTATCTAGCCTTCATGTGATCGGTCATCACTTATTAAGATATTTAGTCTTGTATATTTTCTCTTACATATTCTTTATCTTTGTCTATCTTTTCTTTTCATAGAATTGCTTTTTAGAGAAATGTAAAGTAAGTTAGTAAGGTAGGGAGTATAGAGTAACTTTTAATTTACTCTGATATTTACGCCAGTCAGTATTTTAACTTAGATATTTACACCATGACAACACACACACACACGTATGCGTGTGTGTGTGGCACAAGGGTACATATATATGTGCACACACACACACTAGCCTCCAGGCTAGTACATTGGTAACGTGCCGTCCTCTCATCCGAGGGGTCGGCGGTTCGCGCCCCGCCCAGGCGCGAGAAGTTGCAATTGTCGCCCGGAAGTTACTGCTGTGGCTGGGCACCACGGTGGGTAAGGACTAAGCTCTGTCGCGTCAGCACTTCCTGACACACGGTGATCGAGTCGACATTAGTCGGCACAGGCCGGGCTCCCCCATAGCCCGGGCGAGGCTCAGCTTCGCATATGACTCATCCTTATATTATCCACACGTGTGCGTGTCCGTGTGTGTGTGTGTCTGTGAGAAGCGTTACAAGAGTGCAATTCCGCTCTGTTCCCCCTCCACTCTTCTTTATCGCGGCGCTCTTCCTTCCTCATTCCCTGAACGTGCCTTTCATGGTGGAAGAATCAAAACCATAACCACGGATACTCACAGTGATTACTATAATCCTTGGATAATATAGACATGGTATATATATGTGGTTGTATATGTGTGCGTGCGTATATGCATTTGTGCGTTATGTGTGCTTGATTAAAAACGAGGCACTATTCCTGAATTACGGTTCGACACGCAAGGAGTCAAACACAGGTCGGAGAGGCGAGTAACAAGAAACCGTCGCCCGCACACAAACCATCGTTTCGAACGCCCTCTTCCCCCCAAAGGCAGCTTTCTATATGCGATAGATTTGCATTACACCCAGCAGATATGAAAGACGGTTATAAGGCAAAGTAAAATTGTCCTTTTCTTATGCTAGTATACGTGGAAGTGAACAGGATTCGATTGTTGTATTAATGTTTACGTTTTTTTTTTTTTTCTTTTTTTTCCACAAACTTTCCTTCATGGGTAGCACGGTGAAAAGGAAGTAACTGTTTAGTGAATAAAATCGATAAAACAATGTAAAGAGGTGGACACATGCCCGTGTTTGTGTGTGCTCACTCTTTTGCCCCTAAATGCTAACTTGCACATAGGTGTTTTTCAATCAAAAACTGAAACGAATAAGTCCAAAATGTCTTGCTCGTCGTCACTGGTGAACGCTCAACTTCCAGACGCCTCCGGTGCGGCTGCAGACTCCGAGGGAGGGGGATCCAACGTCATTTGTCTTTTGTTGTTCTCTGCTGACTCGGGAGGCAAGCAAAGGGGGTATATTCGGCCCGAAGAGAATAGAAAGCAACGCTACTCTATACTGAATGGCATTCATCTTCACTGATGGAAAAGTCAGATGGTTTAGCAAACTTAGCTTCCATGAAAGAATAAAGTACATTTCCAGGATTTATGGATTTAGAAAGTGAAAAGTGCACAAGAATTTATGGGAGTATTTTTTTTTTTTTTTTTGGGGGGGGGGGGTAAGCTGAAAGTGGATTCGATCACATACTCAGTCTCTATATCTCAACAAGTAGACGCAGCGGCGTGTGAGTTTGCATAGAGAGACACACATGAATATATATTGCCCGAATTCCCGGGGGAAGCGACGAAGCTGGAGAGGAGAGAGAACAGGCTGCAGTGAACTGTTTAAGACATAAGAAAATGGAAATAAAAATATGTACAGAGTAGCGCGAATAAAGAATGAAGTATCAATAAGATCCAGGACATTGGTAGGAGAAGGAGAGGAAGAAAGAGGAAGAGTATATGAAGAAACAAAAATATATGCACACACATATATACATAAGAGCACATGATTCTCCACTAACTTAAATCATATCTAAGGTTAAATCAGTACCCTCCCTTTTCCTATAAATCATAACACAAAGAAAAGAAAAAGAAAGAATATATATATATATATATATATATATATATATATATATATATATATATATATATATATATATATATATGCGAAACAGACTCGAGACCCTCACACCCAGCCTATCAATATCTTTCAGGATTTTATTTGGACATAGCTTGATCATTCCCCTTCCTTCTAATGTTCATAATTTTCCTCTCTTGTCCTTCTAATTCCGTTACTCTATCCATGGACCATTGAAATAACGAATATGTAATTAATGATCATTCCCTAGTAACCAAGCATTATGGCGTATTACTAGGGACAGAGGAAAGATTCTTCTAATGAGTTGTTAAATTTTGCTATATTGATATGCCTTTAGAAATATAAGAAATGTTTAAACATATGTATCAGTGACATACATACATCTCTGAAATTAGAACTAATATATCTTTTTAAATGACGAATAAATAACGATCTCGATGTCACACACACACACACACACACACACACACACACACACACACACATACACACACACATATATATATATATATATATATATATATATATATATATATATATATATATATATATATATATATATATGCATGTATGTATTCATGCTTATGCATATATACATCTACATATATATGTATATGCATACATATATATATATATATATATATATATATATATATATATATATATATATATATATATATATATATATATATATATATATATATATATATATATATATATGTATATGCATACATATATATATATATATATATATATATATATATATGTATATATATATATATATATATATATATATATATATATATATATATATGTGTGTGTGTGTGTGTGTGTGTGTGTGTGTGTGTGTGTGTGTCAAAACCATTGATTTGACATTAAAATTTGAGTACTTTTTTCGAATCAGTAAATTGTAGACAAATATGGGGGAATTCTGTCTTCTGTTTCATTAATGCTGGACTGGGAAATCTATTGGGAAAAGGGGATGGGATGTGGAGAAATAGTGGCAGCTTGGGAAGCCTCTAGGTGAGGGCGCGGGGAAAGAGTCAGTCTTCTCGCTACCACCATACTGACAGGTAAGGCAGAGAGAGCGTCTCTTGTTGAGGCCAAATTTAGTGATAACATGAGGTAAAGGGGAGCATTAAAGTATTTAATAAGGGGGGGGGGGGGAATACCCATATATATGAAATGTGTAACCGAGTCTTCTCGGGACCGCTATACTGACAGTGAACGATCTGGGGAAGGCGCTGGAGCCCACCAGTTAGGGACGCAACCCGAGGCAGCCATCTTAGGAGCCCCTGATGATGCCCGAGAAAACCTCACGTCCGAGTGGGGATCTCGTCGAAGAGGATAGATCCCGTAATGCCTGGTACAGAACTCTTAAGTGTAAGGTGGGAATGAAGACGATTATTTTGCATGATATACCATGTCAGTAGAGGGCTACCCCCCCCCCCCCAGTCCAGCAAATTAATACTCCACTTAGTCACCAATGTTTTATTATCAGTAGGTCTAGTTCAATTAATACTTGTTGTTCCTTGAAGGGGAGATTATGTTCAGTGTATGGTACTGGGGAAGGGGACTGTTATAGTAATCCTTGAGTCAAGGTTAACACAAGCTTCTTTTTATTTAAACTAGGGAGACTAAATATAATTTGTATTTCTTCGGTATATGATGGCCAGAATGCCATCCATATAACAACCTAATTTATTTTTGTAGTGGTAATAAATATTCCAAACTGAAATGATCTTTGTCTAGACCATATTTAATTAATATTACCCAAACATTGAGAAGACCCAGCCACCCCACATCTGCTTGACTGCTGTGCCAAGCTACAAAATTAGTACCATAAGTTTTTTTTTTTTTTCGGGATGCCTCCTCATTTGAAACAAAACCCGGATGGTGGTAGTGCTATTAAATAATTAATCATGTTAAAAGATTAATCAGATTAAAAGTATTAAATTCTTTTTCACCCTTTATTTTGTGTTGTTAATGTTGGCGGCAGAAACTTAAAATATGCAACTGCGATATATATGTATGAATATATTCATATATATATATTCACACACACACACACGCACACACACATATATATGTATGCATGTATGTATGTATTCATGCATATACATATATATGCTTATATATATACAAATATATTCATACATACATACATACATACACAAACACACACACACAAACACACACACATATATATATATGTATATATGTATGTCTGTATTCATGCATATACATATATACCCTTATATATATGAATATATTCTCACACACACACACACACACACGCACGCACGCACGCACGCACGCACGCACGCACGCACGCACGCACGCACGCACGCACGCACGCACACACACACACACACACACGCGCGCATATATATATATATATATATATATATATGTATATATATATATATATATGTATGTATGTATGTATCTATGCATACACATATATATACTTATATATGTATATATAAATATATATACTTATATATGTATATATAGATATATATACATATATATGTATATATAAACACATATATATGCACACATACATACATATATATATATATATATATATATATATATATATATATATATATATATATATATATATATATATATATATGCATATATATATATATATATATATATATATATATATATATATATATATATATATATATATAATTGTGGTAGGTTCTTTTAACAATCTCCACTTCTTTGATCCTTCATTTTCTTTAACAATATCAAGGTTGGGTAAAATAAACAGATTTTCATGAATGGTCATGTATTTACAAATTTAAAGAAACTACGTTTTCTATGGTGGTCACTCCCTTTATATGAATTGTAGAAAACGGCCAATTGTCTTGTTTAGACCTGAGAGTGGGCGCTGTTACAGCGATTCTGTTTCATTCGTAGCTCGTTCTCATGTTGCAAGATACAATAAAAACTGAAAGAGATGCAAAAATGAATACTATTTCAATATTTACAATACAAATATGATTGTATGAGTATACAAAAAAAAAATAAAGTTCCTGCTAACGGAAGTTTCAGGACTCACGAGAATGCAGGTGAGCACCGTGCTCTACGGCAGGTGAGGGTGAAAAGGCACGCTTACTTAGCGTGATCCCTGACATAGCTTCGTTTTTGCCTCAGGGCGTTCGTGTAAACAAAAGGGAGATGCTTACATATTTCTTTTAAAACTCAAATAACCTTTTTATTTTTAATTATAATAATTATGTATACACACAGGTTACATAAAATCAATAAGAATGAATATTAGACCAATCCATGGACAATACCCCCCATTTAAGATAAAATTAATAATTTTACTCTTTATGATTGGACTAATTCATTCATTGAGAGGACAGCGGCTGAGTACATCCGCGCCAACATTTTCGCTACCCTTTATGTAGTCATTGCTGTATGTGTAACACTGGAGTGCGAGTGCCCAACGCATCAGTCTGCCGTTAGTATTTTTCATGTTTCTCAAATAAACAAGAGGCCTTTGATCCGTCTGGATAATGAATTCCTTTCCATACAAAAACAACTTGAACTTATGAACGGCCCATACAATACTTAGACACTCCTTCTCAATAGTAGCATAGTTTTTCTCCCTGTCTAGCAATTTTCTGCTAGCATATGCAATTGGCATTTTCACTCCATCTACATCCTGCAATAATACAGCTCCGAGTCCAAGATCGGAGGCATCACTTCTAAGATAAAATGTCTTAGATTCATCAGGTAAACACAAGATTGGTTTTGACACTAAAGAAAGTTTTAATTTATTGAAGCACTCATTTTTGTCATCACTCCATTGCAATTTATTACTGCTATGCTTCTTTAGCAGGTCATTCAAGGGTGCAGCAATACTAGCAAAATTCTTTACAAATTTTACGGTAATAACCAACCGTACCAATGAAAGATCTTAACTGTTTTTTATTTACAGGTAAAGGCATTAATTGAATTGCATTTATTTTATCTTCAAGAGGCGTTATGCAATTATTACCCAATAAGACGCCTAGATATTTGATTTTGGAGAACCCCCAAAAACACTTACTGACGCTGGCAGTCAACCCATGCATGCGCAGTCTCAACAGAAGATCTTTCAGGTCCTGTAGGTGATCAGACCAATTAGTATTATGTACAACAATATTGTCAAAGTAGCAGTCAGTATTTGCAAGACCTAACAACACTTTCCTCATAAGCCTAATGAAGGTGGCACACGCTGTTTTAAGACCAAAAGGCATTACTCTGAACATCATAAGACCTCTGTGGGTTGCAAATGCGGTATATATTTTCGATTCATTAGACAGTGGTATTTGCCAGTATCCACGGCAAAGATCGATTTCACTGAAATATATATCACTGACAAAATTTCCCAAAGCTGAGTCAGTAGTTGGCATAGGTTCTGCGTCAAATTCACTAGCATCATTTATGCCTCTAAAGTCAATGCACACTCTCCAGGTTCCATCACTCTTCTTCACCATGACAACGGGTGAACAGTACGGAGAGGTTGAGGGTTCAATTATATTCATTTCGAACATCTTATCCACTTCCTTATTGAATTCTTTCACTAGACTGTTTGGGATCGGGTACGGTTTCTGACGCACCGGCTTATCAGTGTTCATATGAATCACATGTTCAATACTGTCAGTTAAGCCAGGCTTATCAGTCAATACGTCAGAGAATTCCTTTAAAATCACTTTTAAATCATCAACCTGACTTTCAGATAATTCACTTCCCATGTTGATATTGTTATCACTATCAGTTTCAAAATAAACAGGTTTACAATTGTTGTTACAGTTATCCTCATCTTCAACTACACAAACTTGAACAGTTTCCCCTTTTCTTTCAAGGCCATCGCGACGGAAATACTTCTTTAACATGTTTATGTGAAACAGCTTATTCTTACCGCGAACTCTAATAACATAGTCAACACCATTCCCTTTGCATTCAACTACGGAATAAGGACCAAGCCACTGCATAACTAATTTGTTACTGCTTGAAGGCAATAACACCAATACATCATCACCTGTGTTTAATTTACGAGGCTTAGCTTTGAGGTCATAATATGCTTTATAATTACGGCTGCTTATTTCAGCTTGCTCTGACGCTAATCTAGCAGTCTCTTCTAAACGCGAGCGAAGATCTAAAACGTATTGGTACGTAGTTTTGACTTCACTATCTATGCTATCGTTTGTCCATAGTTCGTGTAGAATTGTTAAAGGACCGCGAACTTGTCTGCCATAGAGCAGTTCAAAGGGGGAAAACTTGAGGCTGTCATTAGGAATCTCCCGATATGCGAACAGTGCAGCGGGTATAAAGCGATCCCAGGCTCTCAGATGATCGGCACAAAGCTTTTTAATCATTGATTTTAATACCCCATTTAATCTTTCAACTGCACCGTTACACGAGGCGTGGTAGGGACTCGTGTACAAGGCTTTTACTGAAAGTAATCTATGAATTTCACTCATCAGATCAGACTTGAATTGAGACCCTCGATCTGATAAGATTTCCCTCGGTATACCGACTCTCGAGAATATTTCCACTAAACTTTCAGCCACTGTTATCGTGTCAATATTTTTCAAGGCAACGGCTTCGGGGTACCTAGTTGCATAGTCTATTAGAGTGAGGACATACTTATTTCCTCTTTCAGACGCAGGTGTAAAAGGACCCACTAAGTCTATAGCCACTCGTGAGAATGGTTCCGAAATTATGGGGAGGTTTTTCATCGGTACTCGTTTCACACTTCCTTTAGATGAAAATTTCTGACAAGTCGGGCATGATCGACAATACCTTTTAATCTGAGCGCCTGCGCCAGGCCAGAAAAACTTCGAAAATACTTTATAGCTCGTCTTTCGGTGCGAGAAATGACCAGCTGTAAGGGAATCGTGAGCGAGATTCAGTACGTGAATCCGATACTTTTCGGGAATCACCAGTTGCTTGCTTCCGATTTCATAATCATGTTTACTTTTTAAACATACCCTATAGATGAGATCCTTAACAAGTTCATATTTCACAGTTCTAGATTTTACTTTTACATTTTCGCCGCTTTTAACTTTGTCCCTTATGGATTTTAGACTTTGGCAGTTTTGTTGTTCATCTTTTAGATTAATTTTAGTAATGTTTAGATCTAAGAACTCAGGACAGGCTAATGTTATAGCAGATTTTGACTCAGATGAACGAGTTTTCACAGCCATAGCAATTGTGGGAAGGATAGGGTCATGAGATCCGTCGCGCTCAAACTGAACATCCTTTACCTCGGTAACAGCGCGTGTGGTAGAGTTACTTTGCGGATAGTTAGAGTCAGGGGCGGTGTCTTTACTGGCCTCATAATCGGACGAGGAAGAATCGCGCTCGCCAGGTAGTTTCACACCTGGAACGAGTCCGATTAATACATCTGCAAATTTAATTGGTGCTGCAATTGCATTGATCCATCCTGTGAAAAATTTACTTTTGATAAAGCATCTTACTTTAGGGAAGGAATTTGGTATGCCAAGATAATCATATACTTTGACTAAAGACCCTAATTTGAATCTTGAAGGCACCAACTTCTCGTTCACGATCATGGAAGAACATCCCGTGTCAAGTAATATTTCTGCTGGTGTATCAAATAATGTTCCCTTAGCATCAATCACTGTATTCTGAGGTTTGACTTCAGATTGGAAAACAAAATTTACTTTTGATTCATTCTTAGGTTTAAAATTCTTTGGGTTGTTAGGGCAGTTAGGCCTGATATGACCCGACTTTCCACATCCATGGCACTGAATTTCACTTTCAACAGGTAGTGTAGGTTGTTTTGACACTGATCTTGAAAATTTACTTACGCGATATCCGTGGGCACTACGGTACCTATCGGCGGCTTCTGCCATTTCCACTGCAGTTTCACAGCCTCTCTCCTTCAGAAATACACGTAGATCAGAACCGCAGTTATTCAATAGTTGTTCCCTGACCAGAAAATCAAACAAAATATCATACTTCTTTTCAACATTACTCATTGTTACCCATCGATCGAGGTACTGCTCCATTCTAATTACCAACTGGACATACGTCTCCTTATCTTTGCATCTGCTCTCCCGAAATTTACGGCGATAAGAATCTGCGTCTACAGAATAGGCCCTTAATAAAGCTTCCTTTAGGCGAGAATAATCTTTAATGATGTCATCTGGCAGAGACATGTAAACCTTAAGTGCCTGACCCCGCAAACAAGTACCCAGGTAAACATGGTAATCTTCAACCTTCCACCCGTGTAACTCGGCCAAACGTTCAAACCGCTGCAAATAGCTATCTAGGTCGTCCTGCCCGTCAGCAAAAGTAGGCAGTCTGAGTCCTTCAAACATAGGAGCATGAGGATTACTATGGTTACCATTAGGCCCTGACTGGATTTTAGCGAGTTCGAGTTCATGTGCTCGTCGCTTCTCAGCTTCAGCAAACTCTAATTCCATTTTCTTAACCTCTCGCTCGGCAGCGCGCTCTTCCCTCTCAGCCTGATGCTGTTTTTCAATCAGCTCGTGAGCAAGATCTCCACTCAAACCGAGTGATTGAGCCTTTTCTAAAATTTCTAATAATGACATTTTCTGAATTAGTGATATAATTAGCAGAAATCAATATTAAACTAAACTCGTTGAAAGCTGAAGGCAAGTCAACACTTGAAAATCATTCAAAACTTTCAAGAGACATGAAAGTACTATACTTCCACTAGACTACCCACGACTTCGATATAAGATCGACAGTCGATCGCCAAGTCAGCGGAACCAGCGCTTATTAATCATCACCAGCTGGCCCATAAAACCTGAACACAAATCTGAAGCGAAATACAGCTTCCAAGTTATCTGCTTGTAGGCACCATACACAATGAAAAACCTGATTGATCCATACACAATTTCAGGTACACTGTCACTACAAAGCAAATTAAACAAATCAGTTTTCACCTCACCTGCATCTCCCTTTTCACGAAAGCCCGAGTTTACATGACTCACCAAACAGTTCACAGGACATCATCCTTATGGAAATCTAAAGACGTACAGAAAGGATGGTACAATCTGTAAGATACGACAGAAACATAAAACACTGTAAATCCGTAAATCCACCTCAATATTACTAAATAAAATGAGGATCCTACTCACTGCGCCACTTGTGGTAGGTTCTTTTAACAATCTCCACTTCTTTGATCCTTCATTTTCTTTAACAATATCAAGGTTGGGTAAAATAAACAGATTTTCATGAATGGTCATGTATTTACAAATTTAAACAAAAGAAACTACGTTTTCTATGGTGGTCACTCCCTTTATATGAATTGTAGAAAACGGCCAATTGTCTTGTTTAGACCTGAGAGTGGGCGCTGTTACAGCGACTCTGTTTCATTCGTAGCTCGTTCTCATGTTGCAAGATACAATAAAATCTGAAAGAGATGCAAAAATGAATACTATTTCAATATTTACAATACAAATATGATTGTATGAGTATACAAAAAAAAAATAAAGTTCCTGCTAACGGAAGTTTCAGGACTCACGAGAATGCAGGTGAGCACCGTGCTCTACGGCAGGTGAGGGTGAAAAGGCACGCTTACTTAGCGTGATCCCTGACATAGCTTCGTTTTTGCCTCAGGGCGTTCGTGTAAACAAAAGGGAGATGCTTACATATTTCTTTTAAAACTCAAATAACCTTTTTATTTTTAATTATAATAATTATGTATACACACAGGTTACATAAAATCAATAAGAATGAATATTAGACCAATCCATGGACAATAATATATATATATATATATATATATATATATATATATATATATATATATATTTATATATGTGTGTGTGTGTGTGTGTGTGTGTGTGTGTGTGTGTGTGTGTGTGTGTGTGTGTGTGTGTGTGTGTGTGTGTATGCACACACACACACACACACACACACACACACACACACACACACACACACACACACACACACACACACACACACACACACACATACACACACTACAACAGGAACAATATATATATGTATGTATGTATATGTATATACATGTATGTATGAATACACACACACACACATATACATATATATGTGTGTGTGTCTGTGAATGGATTTTGACAATCGCTGTCACTGAAAAATCTCACATTTTATAGTTGCTAGTTTACCATTTGTGAAATAAAACCTTTGTTATCCTTTTGATACGCCAAGACCACGAAAGTGAGCAAACCTGACAGGAAGAGAAAGAAAGAGAGAAAGAGAGAGAGAGAGAGAGAGAGAGAGAGAGAGAGAGAGAGAGAGAGAGAGAGAGAGAGAGAGAGAGAGAGAGAGAGAGAGAGAGAGAGAGAGAGAGGGAGAAAGATTGAGAAAGAAAGAGAGAGAGACATGCTCATCCATGACTTATATGATAATCAATTGAAATTCATGACGTCTTCCTGTGCTATATAGGGGAAAAATAGTTTCCTGTGGCATCTTTGGAAAACAGCAATGAAGACATTAGCATGATGAAGCGACAGAAAGGAGGCGTGAGGGAAGACAAAGTTTTCCTTAGGGCAAACAGGAGATCAACAGGTCCTGAGGGAAAAGACCGCGGATATAGACGAGGCAAGAAGGAAGGGCGTTGGGAAGCGAGACTGAAGGCGAAGAGAGAGGCAAAAAAGGAATAATTTCAGCAAGAGAATTATTTCCCTGAACCGGGCGAAGGGATTTTCGGTTGGCAAGAATGAAATAACTGGTGGATCAAAGCATGTTTCACATGAATGTTGTAGGGTAAGATATAACAAAGACGT
>NC_091580.1:15143704-15146204 GCF_042767895.1 Penaeus vannamei | reverse complement strand
TATTTATTTCTTCTTTTGTGATATTAGGTACGTCGCTAGTTACCGCGTTTGCTTCTATTTGTGGCTGTTCGTTTGAGTTGTATAGATCCCTGTAAAAGTCTTCCACTACTTTGAGGATTTCATTCTTGTTATATGTTACTTTTCCATCTGGTTTCTTAATTGCATACATTTGATTTCTCCCTATTCCTAGTCTTCTTTTAGCTGCTTTCATGCTGGTACCTGAAATCATTGCTTCATTTATTATTTGAGTATTGAATTTCCGTACATCTTCCCTCTTCTTTTTATTTATGGTCTTTGTTAGTTCAACCAATTCTATCTTGTCCCTATTTGACGATACTTTCATGTCTCTACGTTTTTGCATAAGCTGTTTAGTTTCTACCGAGAGCTTGCTGGAGCTTCGATTGTCGTTCTTTCCGCCTACTTCAAGTGCAGCTTCTTTTATTATGTCATTGAACTGTTTATTGATTTGGTCGATGTTGAGATCTTCGTCGCGGAGGAGTGAATATCTGTTTTGGATGTTTAGGCTAAATTCTGTTGCTCTGATCCTCAAGTTAGCCAAGTTTGGCTGTGGTTTACTCATTAGTTTGTTCCTTTCCCTTCTGAGATGTATTTTAATTTTGCCTCTCACCATTCTATGATCGCTGCCTACATTTACTTTATTTATAACCTCTACATTTTTTATTATATCACGCCTATTTGAAATTATGAAGTCAATTTCGTTTTTGACGTCAGAAGGCGACTTCCATGTCCACTTCCGTTCTAGTCTTTTTTTCGAAGAATGTATTCATGATACTGAGTGACCGAGCCTCCGCAAAGTCGACTAGCATTTGTCCCCTCTCGTTCCTAGTGCCTGTTCCATGGTTCCCTACTGCGGTTTCGCCCTCTGTCTTTTTACCTATTTTGGCATTAAAATCCCCCATAATTATTGTGAAATGGGTTTTTGTTCTCTCGCTGGCTAAATAAACATCTTCATAGAAGCTCTCTATTTCTTCATCACTGTGGCTGCAGGTTGGAGCATAGACTTGAATAATTTTTAAGTTGTACCTAGTGTTTAGTTTTATTGTTACAGAAGCCACTCTTTCGCTGACACTATAGAATTCTACAATGTTCTTTTCTAAGCGTTTGTGTATTAAGAATCCTACCCCTAATTCCTGTTTGCTACCCAGAGGTTTTTCTCTCCAATATAGCACGTGTCCCTCATTTATTAACTTCTGCTCTTCGCCTAGTCTTCTAACTTCGCAGAGTCCTACTACATCCCATTTAATGGAAGAGAGTTCCTCTAGTAAAGCTAGTAAGTCGGATTCAGTTCTCATGGTCCTTATATTGTATGTGCAAAGGTTCATCAACATGGGGCGGCCTGTCTTTACCCGGATATTTTTAGCACCCCCTGCTCCGAAGCGATCCTGATCGCCGCCGTAACCAGGGGCTCCTTCGCCTCCGGGGAATGGGGGCCATGGCTGGATGCGTTTGTTCATGGAGGTGGACAGCCGATTTACCTCCCACCTACTGGCTTAGGTGTATCTTGGTGGGAGGGGAGTAATTTAGCCGGAATGCCATTGATAAGTCCCCCCAGCAGGTTTGGTCCTACCTGGAGTGGACTTAGGAGCGGCAATGCACGGCCTGCTCACTACTCCCGTGAGCTGGGCTTAATAATCAGAAGTGCATATATGTTTGATTTTATTTTATTTATTAACTTCATTTGTGCGTATGTGCACCTGATGCAGACATATTCATTCCCGCACATGCTCTAAGTACTACGTATATGCTCATTCCCACGCATATGCATATGCAAGCATACACCTTTATTCTTGTATCTATGCTTATGGATATGGATACTTATTCCTACGTTATAAATAACTACATATATGTCCATCATAGTCTGACCTAGTCATATTTTCACATCGCCTGTCCCTTTATGCGCTTGTTATATGTTATTGATAAGTGAGTGAGAATACATGAGTGTATACTCACCCGTGTATATGTAAACACCCCTTTTTGCATACCTCGCAAACCTACATATCACTATACATACGCATGTATCTATCCCTGCATGTGCTCACGCATCCGTGTATGAGCACATACATTTGCAGCATACACTAGTGTCCCCCCCCTTTACATATGTGTATATATCTGTACTTGCTTTACATATAACTACCTCTACGTACATACATACGTACATACATACATACATATACTTAATTATTTATCCACCTTCCTACATCCTGCACACACCTATATGCGTATACCTATATACATATAAATACCTACCTATGTCTACCTATACATTCACCCACGCATACACATAAACACGCACATTATATACACCTATATACACATACACATATATACATGATTATATACACATGTAAATGTACACATTCATGCATGAATATATATACACCATATGTACAAATTTGCATATTTACGCCTTTAAACCCATGTATACCCTCATGCATAAGCACGGAACATACCCATATATAATGTACTCTATCACAAAGCT
>NC_091580.1:15123321-15133321 GCF_042767895.1 Penaeus vannamei | reverse complement strand
GATGTGATTACAGAGTGGAGGTCTATGCTTGCTGAAAAGTACGATCCGGATATAGTTAACTATGTCAGTCTTCCCGGATATGCATACGATGCATTCCTAAAAATGACAAAAACAAACCTTGAGCTTATATCCGATCCAGAATTAGCCCGCAAAATTGAGCAATCTGTGAGAGGGGGGCTGACAACATGTGTTCGCCCTCTCACGGTAGCAAAGAACTCCCTTGTTATTCCGCACCATGACCCACAAAAGGAAAGTAGCACCTACACACTCTACCTTGATTTCAACAGCTTGTATGCCACGGTAATGTCTGAGAAATTACCATACGGCAATATCCGGAAATTACCGCCCTGTGAAAAGTCCGAGTTCATTGCATCGGGGTTAACCAACCACGACGAAAGCGGTGATATTGGGCACTGGGTAGTGGCTGATCTCAGAGTTCCACCCGAAGTTGCGAGGAAGACAGACGTGTTGCCCCTCCTCATTCATCACATGAACATAAGAAATCAGGACATATCCCCTTATAACAAACAACTTCTAGCATCGCAGAACAGGCGTTTACCATGCAAAAACCAAAAGCTTGTGGCTTCACATCTTCCGCAGAAGGACCACCTCATTTTACTGAAACATTTGCAGCTTTTAATTGACTTGGGGGTGGTGGTGGAGCGAGTAAGCGATGTGTACGAATTCTCCCAACGTGAATTTTTATCGCCTTTTATTCACGAAAATATTAAGGCGCGCAGGGAAGCCACCGATAAAGCACAACAGTTGTGCTTCAAGACGCTTTCAAACAGTGTCTTTGGGCGGTGTTTAATGAACCCTCTAAAAAGACTAGAACGTGCTAGCATGGTGTGCAATGCTTCTTCTTTTCTCAAAAAGATTCGAAGCCCATTCTTCAAAAGATTCATCCCCTTAGCTCCTAACAGAGTGATAACCATTTCAAGGGCAAAAACTGTTAGTATGGCTTATCCGCAGTATGTTGGATTTACCATCTTGGAGCTGGCTAAATTAAAATTGTATAACTTTTATTATAAAGTTTTAAAGACTCATTACGGAGATCGTGTGCGGCTCTGTTACTCCGACACCGACAGCTATATCCTCTCTGTGGAGACAGATGACATTTATAAAGAATTGTCCTTATCTCCTTTGAAAGAGTGGATAGACACTTCTAATTTTAGCCATGACCATCCATTATACAACCAGTCTGTCAAGGGCAAACTTGGATTATTAAAATCTGAAACAGGGGAGATTCCGATAAAAGAGGCAATTTGCCTAAAGCCCAAGACTTATTCCTTGCTCCTAAATAGCGATCAAACATCCGCGGGTGCAAAGGGAATTTGTCGGGCTGAGAAGAGGAGGCTAAAACACGACAATTTCCGTCGCATTCTTCATGAAAAAGAAGTGCATTTCTTTAAACAGGTGAGCATTACCAACGTTGGAGGTCAAATGATGACCACGCAAATGAAAAAGCGCGGGCTGTCATTATACGATGATAAACGTTGGTATGTAAATGCCTATAAATCGCTAGCATATGGTCATCCAGACATTAAACACCTTTCCGAGGCGGCAGAGAGCGAAGAGGGGGAGGAGGAAACGAGGGGAGAATTCGTGCGCGATGTGGCAACCGGCGCGAGCGAGAGCGAGAAGGAGGAGGGGGAGGGGGAGGAGGAGGAGGAGGAGGAGGAGGAGGAGGAGGAGGAGGAGGAGGAGGAGGAGGAGGAGGAGGAGGAGGAGGAGGAGGAGGAGGAGGAGGAGGAGACCGAGACCATGGTAACAACAACAACAACAACAACAGGAGAGGAAAGATTAAGCCATCTATGGAGAAAACGAGAGTATCTCCGCCACCTTCACTTTCCGTCTGTTGTACACAACAACTATAATAATAACATCAGGAGGTAACGATCTGGCAACCCAAGACCGCGAAAGCGCAGAAAAACACAAACTGGGAACCCCTTCATCGAGGAAGCAGAGGAAAATAGTGATGATGACTTTATTTAAAATGGCTATACTTAACACATGTACATAATATTTTCTGCATATTGTAGTCAATAAAATAGGCGATGTCTAAACTTTAAGTGTCATTTTTATTTGTGTCCTTCAACATGTCGCACAGTACTCCATACTCCTGTTTTAAGGAGAACTTGCTGGATCTCTTTGCTCACCCCGCAAGAATAATAATTGCAGGAGTCACTAATTAGGGAAAAACGCATCTCGCCACAAAAATTGTTGTGCACTATCAGAAACAGTTTGATTGTATAATTGTATGCGGGAGTGAATCTCATCCGCTAGAAAAGGAAACCTCTTTATCTGACAAACTTATTGTTAACAAAGACATTATAGATCCCAGCAATCATAAGACAAAACCGAATGACCGCATATTATATATACTGGATGATTGCTTTATAGAAGCGGCTAATAATGACATTGTAAGTAATATCTTTACATAGGGACGACACGAAAACATATCTGTCGTACTCCTCGTTCAAAATGTATTTATGAAAGGCAAGCACAGCCGCAACATTTCACTAAATACCTCTCATTTTATTTTGCTAAAACAGAGAGATCTCGGACAGTTAGAATGCCTCGGTAGGCAGTTATATGGCAAGAGTGAAGCCAAGCGGTTTTTAGTTATATAAAAAGGTTGTTCTCTCGCAATCTCGCGGTTATTTACTCATAGACCTCGGTTGTGAAACTCCAGATAAACTGCAGTTTCGCAGTAATATCCTCTGTGAATACTTTCCACATCAGCTTGTCTACCAATGGTGATCACCGACAGAACCATGCAAGTTCTAAAGGACTTGTATGAAGACTATACAAAGCCCCACAGCTTAGGTGGAATACAAGCGCTGTTAGACACCGCTCGCACGCAATTAGGAAAGGATAATATTACACAATCGGATGTGAAAAATGCTTTGTCATCGCAGCGTGTGTATACTCTTCACAGACATACTCGCAAAAAATTCCCGCTTCGCCAAACAATGGCTATAGGACCTCGCAAAATCTTAACGTGTGATCTGGCAGACATGCAAAACTTATCAAGACAAAACGATAAAACCAACTATTTGCTCGTGTGTGTAGATGTGTTTAGTCGTTATATGCAAGTAAGACCCTTAAAGAGTAAAAACAAGATGGAGGTTGCGAGCGCACTAAAATCGGTGTTAAATACTGAGGATGCTAAAGGTTTAACTCACCTCTTCACCGATGCAGGGCGAGAGTTTGTAAATAATACAGTGAACGGCTTACTGCGCGAGCATAAGATGCAGTGGTATACCACGCATTCGAAGGAAATAAAGGCTAGCATTGCAGAGAGACACATCAGAACCCTCAAGGAACGCATATATAAATATTTAACCTTAAAAGATACACTGAGGTATATCGACGTTCTCCCGGATATTGTTTTAGCCTATAATGAGCGCGTGCACGCGGGTTTGAAAGGCGCCGCGCCACTGGACGTGCACCGCCATTACACGCGGGCGCAGTGTCAACGTCTCTTTCGACAAATGTATGCTCGTTGATTGAATGTGCATATAAAAAAGGACCGATCGCACGCTAGCAATCAGAATATAAAGGTTGGGGACACTGTGCGCATCGCAGCGCGCTCTCGTACCCACGCATTTCGCAAGGGATATGAAATACAAAATACGGAGGAGATATTTAAAATTCGACAGATTGACAATCGTCAGATCATAGTCGGGTATTATCTGGAAGATTTAAGCGGCGAAGAAGTCCAAGGTTTGTTTCATCGAGGTGGAACAAAAATAAAAAGCAGAGAGAATATCTTGTTCGCTGGATTGGATATCCCGACAAATTCAATTCATACATTACGATTGATGACATGCGGCCTGCACCATGACAAGGCAGCCCCTCACACCTCGATTTGTTGATGTGCTATCGTTTATCTGTTCACTAAAGCCAAAACGACGTTCCGGCTTTATATTACAGCTGGATAAACAGCAGATCAATTGCACTGCCGAAGTTTTTTCAAATTTCTTAAGGAAAAACTTAACCACGGAAAAAAGTATTATTAAGAAATTGAAACGATATCGGCAAGCTATCAAGGAAGTGTCTCTGAAGAAAACGTCTCTTAAAAAGAAGAAAAAAATTCTCTCATCTCGCACCGGGGGAAATATTTTATCCATTCTACTCCCGCTTGCTGTAAATGCATTTACATCTTTAATTTGATTAGAAATATGAAAGAGTATTGTCTTGTTCCAAAGTCCACGGTCGACCGACATCTGACCCACCTGGTCTCTGACCTCACCTCGAACGGTAATGATACTAACAAGATTAATGATGGTGTCAACAAGAACATATCAGAATCGCCTCCGGATATCGCCATGGCAGCTAAAAATACCGCAATAAATGGGGGGCACGCGAACGACAGCTGTCATAGCGGCGGCGGGTGCAGTGAGCGCGACGGACGCGGCGGGTGCGAGCGCTCGCGTTGTCGCGATGTCTGCGCGGGAAATAGACGCGGGGGCGGGCTCGGGCGCTCGCTAATTATCCCGCGCTCTACTTTTCGCAAGAAAATAAACAAAAAGAACGTGAGAAAATGCAGGCGTTCCGCCGCTAATGAGGCAATGACAGTACCCCTTCCCTCTGCAGCTCTGCAAAGGCTTGAAAAAGCAACCCCTGGCAACAATCAGAATACACCGATAAATCCCTCATTAGAACACTTGGTAGGAATTTTCTTCAAAACAAATCAGCAAGATTATGCAAAATCTCTCTTGGAATTTTACCGTGAGCAGTCTTTAATTCGGTGGGACGAATTAGGTCAGATACAATCTCCTATAACAGGGTTAAATATACTCGATGTTATCAAGTATTTTGCATCCTCATCATCGCACTCGTTTTCTGTAAAAGAAAAGGAACTTTTGAAAATATTACATAACTTTGCGCCATTACCATATGATTATATGCGCAGTCCGGCGGCTAGGCGGTATCTCACAGGTGTTCATAAGGCAGGTGGGAATGTAAAAGTTAAGCCAATGTCCGCCCTTATGTCTGCACAGAGTAAGATGCGTTGGAACCCCTATTAATGGCCTCGAGAGAGGATAAAACCGGCGATTCTATAATCAGAAGCGTGTGTATGTAAGACGCAATAACGACATAAACATGAGTGAGAACGGAGAACTCTTCAGCAACGCGTCCTCGCGCGCGAGCACAAGCAGTGCGTCCAACACCAGCAACACCAGCAGCGACGATGAAGAAAATGTGTCATTCAAAGTTCTAGGTAGTGAGCTTCGAAGAGAGGTGATAAAATTTTATCGAGCTCAGTACAAACACGATATTGTTGTGTCATTGTGGGAGACATACCGAGCCTTTCTTGCAAACCACTCTGAACAAGTCTACCAGCAAGAAGTTGATGATGCTGTAGAAAATTTAAAGCATGCCCCGCAGGAAGAAGCATTACGCACGATTTCAAAATATCGCAGACTCGCCAGTTTATACAATCAACAGTCTATTGCCTTTGAAATGGGCTATCGATTGTGTACAAAGCTGCGCAGATGATTGTAACGCATTAAGTGGGCGGGGTGCTGACATGCATGAGCGAGTAACGACAGGACCCTATGGGTATAAAGCGAGGATACGAGCGGTGATGAGTTATACTACTGCCTCGATTGCGCAAGAAGATGACCGAGGAAGTGTCTCCACGTCAGCGCCCTGCTACTGTTGTTGCCGTTCCTCAATTTGTCAGGCGCTACAGAGAGATGATTAATGAAGAGATGGGGGAAGAAGAACGACCGCTAATGGAAGCCCCTTCTGTCAGTGCGAGGTCACCTCGCGAGGATTATCTCCCGAATTATCTATACCCCCTGTTGATCAGAAAAGGAGGTATTCTCCAGCATGAGCTGTGTAAAGACACCGCCGTATGCGTCATTGCTAATGCATGTGGAAAGACTGCTTACGCTACATCGGGCATATTGGAAAAAGAATATGCATATGCTGATTACTACAGATCAAAAAGGCGGTTATTTTCTACCTCAAGGGCTATTGTAGCTGACAGTTGTGCTACCGGGGTCGTTAGTGTGAAACAGGGAGATGGGCCTGTAATTATCTATCTCGTTGCCCACTTTGGTCCCGGGAGAGCCCTGGAAAATAATGAAATTGCCATGAAACAATTAAAGTCGAGTATGGATAGACATTATGTTGATGGATTGGCGTGTGACGGATCGGAAAACCGACTAAGAAATTTGGGTGAATGTCTCGATTCATCGTTTAATCAGCTTCAAGAGTTGAATATTGGGGAGATCTTATTTCCAGTTGAAGTGGAAGGAGGCAGTTAGAGCCATGCATACATTGAGCTTTTACAAGACTTTGCAGCGCGGTGTATGCCTTTGAAGATTTCTGTTTCGCTGCTGTGTGCGAGTCCTCTCCTTTTGCCTGAGCCGGACATTAGAAACAAACGACCCAGGTATAATGAAGATGATGCGGGGGACGGTGAAATTACCTGCGAACAGCGGCGGACATCGAAGCTACCGAGGCAGCTGGAAAATGATCATTAATATCTCATGTTCTCCAGTAGCATTTGTACTTGTTTGATTTATATATATATATGATATCTTTAATAAAATAAGGTTATGAATTACTCCTTAAGTCTTATTATCCTTTACGTCTTTGTTATAAAGGGTGAAATTATTGATGCAACTTTCAGTCTGTCATCAACTTCCACCATGGAGACTGACAATCAGTACATATATATTACCAGTACTGCATCGAAAGATGTTTTCCCGCACAACACTTCTTACGCGTTTGAAAACGTCATTTCGCCGCTAATGTTGGATCCTTCCGTGGATTATGAGGTGGCGCTGGTTAATTTTTTGCATCCCAAAAATTACTACAGCATCATAGCAAATGATAATGATTTTAGTATTCAGTTTATTAGTGTTTGTGATAACAGTGCTCACCCAATTATGATTGACATGTTTAAGTACGTCCCGAAATTTAGCATGCTAGGTCATGCGAGAGAACCAAAAATTATGATAGATATGATTAATAAAGATATAACGGAACAAATTGCACCGATATTAGGCGTGGATGCAATTCAAAAATATATGCCACAGGGGAGACTTCTTATCTATGACTGGGAAACAGAGCGCGTTCGCGTAGAAATTATCGTTCACGCGGTGGGCGATGGGAGGGAAGCACGCTGTCATCCCGATATGGCTGTTCGCTTCTCGCCTCGTCTGGCGCACATATTAGGGTTTAGCGAAAAAAAAATATATCGCTATTATGTACCTCGCACAGTGTCTGTTGATTATAAATGGTTATTATATAATCAGAATGTAAGTATGAGGCCTCCGAGAAACGATGGCGGTGTGGACTTTATTTATGTGTATTCAGACATTGTTGTTCCTTGTCGATTTGCAGGACAGCAGGTAAACATCTTAGACACATTTGCTTTGCAAGGTTCGAGTACAAAGGGGTATACACCCACGCTTTATAAACAGCTCTTAAATAAGACATTAAATTCTGTGGGGGTGCGCATTACAGATCAGAATGGTTATCCAATAGTTTTCGAGGAAGGACGTTCTATTACGCTTATATTGCACATAAGATCTCGGTAAAGTCTGCCCGTATATAAAGACGGCACATGCATATCTTTGCTTATTTTACATTAGAACGTCGTCCTGGTGTGTTTGCTTTATGCATATCGAAGATAGACACCATTTTGATTTCCGTCATGTATGTAAGAGCACCCTTTGTCCCTCCCACCACCGAGGAATTCATGGTAATATTTGAACAACCGGAATCGCAGATTAAACAGTTTCGAGGAGGGGGCGTGGGGGATAGTAGCGTATATAAGTCTTATGACCATTACAGAAGAGGCGCCGGATTATTATCTTTTCTCGGAAATATTGGCAAGAGATTAATTCCATTTGTTTCTAAGCTTGTTAAACCAGCATTACTCGATTTTGGATCTGGTGTTATTGATGATATGAGACAGGGGAATACTAACTTGAGGTCTTCTATGAAAAAGAGAGGAGTGGAGGCTGTCAAACACATTAGCGCGAGAGCAATGGGAGGGGGAGGAGGGGGGGTGCGTAGAAAACGAAAAAGAGTGAAAAGATTAACGATTCGACCAAGTTGTTCAACCTATAAAAAAGATGTTTTTTCTTTGGCTTAGTCAGTTACGGCCTCGCCTTGCCGCTGTGCGCAATAATAATATAGAGATACAGATTGTGATATTATTATTGTTATTGTTATTCATATTATCAATCATGAATCAGTACAAGACGCCATTATCGTCTTATGTGGCCGGGGTAAGCGATATGTTTCCCAGGTCGAATAGGCTACGTATGGTTGAATCAGGGATTGAAGACAGATGCGAAGTCGACGTCCTGCCTTTCAATGCAGGGATAAATGGGTCTGTTACAGATAATTATGCAGAATTTATATGGCCTGCCGGGCAGAATTGTTATATTGACCTATCAAGATTGGTTCTGGAGATTAAGGGTAATCTGAAGAAAGGAGATGGCGCCTCGGTGGGTGAAGCTGATCATGCTGTGTTGTGCAACTCTGCTATGCACTCGCTAATTAAATCTGTGTCGGTTTATTTGAACGGTCAACAAGTAGAACAAAATCCTCTGTATAACTTTTCGTCCTATGTTCGCTTAGAAACGGGTATGTCTCCTTCGCTGAAAAAAACTTTAGGAAGAAATATGTATTATTATGATAGTTCTAGCATACCGAGGACCTACAATAAAGAAATATTTACGAATGCTAGCACGCAAGAGAAATCTGCTATGAGCGAGGTTAAGACTCACGGATTTCATTTTATGGCTCCGTTATTGTTAGATATAGCATCAATGGATATGTATCTTTTAGACAATGTGTCTATGAGAATACGACTGGAATTTGCCTCTGACAAGTTTGTTATTAACGCCGAACCGGAAGCGAGTAGTTCGAATCCTAAGGTGGAGATAGAAACTTGTAAATTGCATTTAACCACACTAAAACCCCGGGATTCAGCAAGGGAGGCTCTTAACAAATCTTTGCTTCGTAGTCCTCTTAGCTATATATTCAATAAAACGCTATACAAAACTTATGTCATGGCAAGTAACCAAACCCAGCTGAGCATTGATATGCCCTGGGGATCAACGATTCCCGAAAAGTTAGCTCTTTTTATGGTGGACATGAAAGCATATGCAGGAAATTACAGCGAAAATCCATTGCACTTTGGTCATAATCATTTGAGCAAGCTTTCGGTTATTGTTAATAACAACTCTGTGTACAATATAAGTACGAGTTTTCCGAGTCGTTGCTCAGATTTGTATTATCACTCGCTGAATGCGTTGGGGTTGGAAAAAGAACATTCACTCGACAGAGATGGATTTGTGAATGGAAAAATGGTAGCAGTTTTGGATTTGCAACCAGAAAAGCTACAAGACGCAATTGCTATTGAAAACTCTGGAAGCCTTAGGATTGCCGTTGAATTGTCACAACCTCACGACTCGAACATTGTTTTATTTTTGGTAGGCGATACACAGGGTGTGATGTATGTTGATAGTGATCGAAGGGTAGTTACAGATATTCGCGCATAATGAATTGTGGTGAGGTTGTAGGCCTTTGTAGACAGTTTCTCAGAGGTGGATATGTGTTGCGAGGGTGTTTCTTGGCCGATCAACTGCCCATTAGAAAAGATCGTACAACATATAATGAATTTTTTGTGGTTAACATACTTACCTCTCGGCACAGACCAACATTAATGGGTCATTATGTATTAGTAGTTGTTGGGAAATATTGTATTGCCTACTTTGATTCCTACGGAATCAAGCCTCATATTTATTCTCCTTGGTTGCAAAGATTTATCGACCAGTATTATGATAAGAGCTTCCTTGACATTGGTAGACATTTGCAAAGCATTGATAGTTTAACATGTGGTGCCTATGCGATCTTTATCATGTACCATATTAATTTGCATGGAATAGATTATATTGTTAATTTTCTGCGCTTTTATTTTTCACAGAATGATTTTAGATATAATGACAGAAAAGTTATT